>NW_024395188.1:0-14818 GCF_016617805.1 Bactrocera tryoni | reverse complement strand
TGTATGCACACATTTAGAAATCTCTGTCGAGTTGCTTCAAATCATTATATCAAATAAATCAATAATATCAAATTAATTCACATTTTAAAGTTAATTAACTTTCTTCATCTTTCTAAAGTTGGCATAAAACCATAACGGCAGTGCATTTGGAAAAAATTCCATAATTTTACATTTAGGTATAAAACCGATTTTCTTGCATATTCACATTTAGAAATCCATATCAAGTTTCTTCAAATCATTATCTTCACATAATAAAGTTAATTAACCCTCATCATCTTACTCAAGTTGACATAAAGCCATAACGGCAATATATTTGGGAAAAGTTTCATAATTTCACATTTATGATGACATAAAGCCATGACCGCAGTGCATTTGAAAAAAGTTCACAATTTTTAATTTAGGTATAAAACTGATTTTCTTGCATACACACTTTTAGAAATCCACAACGGATTGATTCAAATCATTAGCTTCGCACATCTGACTATCTAACTTAAGTTGACGTAAAGCCAAAACGGCAGAGCATTTGAAAAAAATTACTTAATTTTACATTAAGGTGCAAACCCGATTTTCTTGCATGTACACATTTAGAAATCTATATCAAGTTGCTCCAAATCATTACTTAACATACTAAAGTTAATTAACCCTCATCATCTTACTCAAGTTGACATAAAGCCATGACGGCAGTGCATTTGGAAATAAAACCCATAATTTAACATTCAGGTATAAAACTGATTTTCTTGCATATACACATTTAGAAATCCATACCAAGTTGATTCAAATTATTAAATTCACATATTAAAGTTAATTAACTTTCTTCATATTACTCAAGTTGACATACTAAAGTTAATTAACCCTCATCATCTTATTCAAGTTGACATAAAGCCATGAGGGTAGTGCATTTGGAAAAATAATCCATGCTTTAACATTTAGGTATAAAACTGATTTTCTTGCATATGCACATTAAGAAATCCATACCAAGTTCATACAAATTATTAAATTCACATATTTAAGTTAATTAACTTTCTTCATCTTACTCAAGTTGACATAATGCCACAACGGCAGTGCATTTGGAAAAAAATCCGTAATGTTACATTTAGCTATAAAATCGATTTCCTTGGATGTACGCATTTAGAAATCCGACACGAATTGCTTCAAATCATTAGCTTAACATACTAAAGTTAACTAAAAAAACATACATAATTTTACATTTAGGTATAAAACTGATTTTCTTGAATATACACATTTAGAAATCCAGATCAAGTTGATTCAAATTATTAAATTCACATATTAAAGTTAATCACCTTTCTTCATCTTACTCAAGTTGGCATAAAGCCATAACGGTAGTGCATTTGGAAAAAATTCCATAATTTTACATTCCATAATTACACATTTAGAAATTCACAGTAAGTTTCTTCAAATCATTAGCTTAACAAAGCATAGTTAATTAACACTCATCATCTTACTCAAGTTGACATAAAGACATGACGGCAGTGCATTTGGGAAAAAATACATAATTTTACATTAGGTATAAAACTAATTTTCTTGAATATACACATTTAGAAATCGATATCAAGTTGATTCAAATTATTAAATTCACATATTAAAGTTAATTAACTTTCTTCATATTACTCAAGTTGACATAATGCCACAACGGCAACGTGTTTGGAAAAATATTCCATAATTTTACATTTAAGTATAAAACTGATTTCCTTGTATGCACACATTTAGAAATCTATGTCAAGTTGCTTCAAATCATTAGCTTAACATACTAAAGTTAATTAACCCTCATCATCTTACTCAAGTTGACATAAAGCCATGACGGCAGTGCATTTGGAAAAAAATCCATAATTTAACATTCAGGTATAAAACTGATTTCCTTGCATATACACATTTATAAATCGATACCAAGTTGATTCAAATTATTAAATTCACATATTAAAGTTAATTAACTTTCTTCATATTACTCAAGTTGACATAATGCCACAACGGCAACGTGTTTGGAAAAATATTCCATAATTTTACATTTAAGTATAAAACTGATTTCCTTGTATGCACACATTTAGAAATCTATGTCAAGTTGCTTCAAATCATTAGCTTAACATACTAAAGTTAATTAACCCTCATCATCTTACTCAACTTGACATAAAGCCATGACGGCATTGCATTTGGAAATAAAATCCATAATTTAACATTCAGGTATAAAACTGATTTTCTTGCATATACACATTTATAAATCGATACCAAATTGATTCAAATTATTAAATTCACATATTAAAGTTAATTAACTTTCTTCGTCTTACTCAAGTTGGCATAAAGCCATAACGGCAGTGCATTTAAAAAAAAAGTTCCATAATTTTACATTTAGGTATAAAACCGACTTATTTGCATGTACACATTTAGAAATCCACAGTAAGTTTCTTTAAATCATTAGCTTCACATATCACTTAAGTTAACATAAACCCTTAACGACAGTGCATTTGCAAAAAATTCCACAATTTTGCATTTAGGTATAAAACCGATTTTCTTCCATTTAAACAGTTAGCAACCCATATCAAGTAGATTCAAATTATTAGATTCATATACTTAAGTTAATTAACTTTCTTCATCTTACTCAAGTTGACATAATGCCACAACGGCAGTGCATTTGGAAAAATTCCACAATTTTACATTTAATTATAACACCGACTTTCTTGCGTGAACACATTTAGAAATCCTTATCAAGTTGCTTCAAACTATAAAATTCACTTATTAAAGTTCATAAACATTCTTGATCTTACTAAAGTTGGCATAGAGCCATAACGGCAGTGGATTTGGAAAAAATTCCATAATTTTACATTTAGGTATAAAACCAATTTTCCTGTGTGCACACATTTAGAAATCCATATCAAGTTGTTTTAAATTATTAAATTCACATATTAAAGTTAATGAACTTTCTTCATCTTACTCAAGTTGACATAATGCCACAACGGCAGTGCATTTGGAAAAATTCCACAATTTTACATTTAATTATAAAACCGACTTTCTTGCGTGAACACATTTAGAAATCCTTATCAAGTTGCTTCAAACTATAAAATTCACTCATTAAAGTTCATAAACATTCTTGATCTTACTAAAGTTGGCATAGAGCCATAACGGTAGTGCATTTGGAAAAAATTCCATAATTTTGCAATTAGGTATAACACTGATTTTCTTGAACATACACATTTAGAAATCCATATCAAGTTGTTTCAAATTATTAAAATCTCATATTAAAGTTAATGAACTTTCTTCATCTTACTCAAGTTGACATAATGCCACAACGGCAGTGCATTTGGAAAAATTCCACAATTTTACATTTAGGTATAAAACCAATTTTCCTGTGTGCACACATTTAGAAATCCATATCAAGTTGCTTCAAACTATAAAATTCACTCATTAAAGTTCATAAACATTCTTGATCTTACTAAAGTTGGCATAGAGCCATAACGGTAGTGCATTTGGAAAAAATTCCATAATTTTGCAATTAGGTATAACACTGATTTTCTTGAATATACACATTTAGAAATCCATATCAAGTTGTTTCAAATTATTAAAATCTCATATTAAAGTTAATGAACTTTCTTCATCTTACTCAAGTTGACATAATGCCACAACGGCAGTGCATTTGGAAAAATTCCACAATTTTACATTTAGGTATAAAACCAATTTTCCTGTGTGCACACATTTAGAAATCCATATCAAGTTGCTTCAAATTATTAAATTCACATATTAAAGTTAATTTCCTTTCTTCAGTTAAGGAACTGTTGACAAAATGCCACAAGCGCAATACGTTTGGAAAAAAAAATCATAATTTTACATTTGGCTATAAAATCGATTTTCTTGGATGTACACATTTAGAAATCCACAACGAATTGCTTCGAATAAATAGCTTCACATATTAAAGTTAATTAACCCTCATCATCTTACACAAGTTGACATAAAGCCATAACGGCAGTGCATTTGGAAAAAATTCCATAATTTTACATTTAGATATAAAACCGACTTTCCTGCATATACACATTTAGAATTCTATATCAAGGTGCTTTAAGTTATTAATTTCACATATTAAAGTTAATTAAATTTCTTCATCTTTTTAAAGTTGGCATTAAGCCAAAACGGAAGAGCATTTGGAAAAAAAAATCCTTAATTTTACTTTTAGCTATAAAATAGATTTTCTTCGATGTACACATTTAGAAATCCACAACGAATTGCTTCAAATCATCAGCTTACCATGCTAAAGTTAACTAACCCTCATCATCTTACTCAAGTTGACATAAAGCCATGACGGCAGTGCATTTGGAAAAAAATACGTAATTTTAAATTTAGGTATTAAACTGTTTTTCTTGAATATACACATTTAGAAATCCATATCAAATTGATTCAAATTATTAAATTCACATATTAAAGTTAATGAACTTTCTTCATATTACTCAAGTTGACATAAAGCCATGACGGCAGTGCATTTAAAAAAAAAATCTATAATTTTACATTTAGCTATAAAATCGATTTTCTTGGATGTACACATTTAGAAATCCACAACGAATTGCTTCAATTCATCAGCTTAACATACTAAAGTTAACTAACCCTTATCATCTTACTCAAGTTGACATAAAGCCATGACGGCAGTGCATTTGGAAAAAAAATACATAATTTTACATTTAGGAATAAAACTGTTTTTCTTGAATATACACATTTAGAAATCCATATCAAGTTGATTCAAATTATTAAATTCACATATTAAAAATAATTAACTTTCTTTATCTTACTCAAGTTTGCATAAAGCCATAACGGCAGTGCATTTGGAAAAAATTGCATAATTTTACATTTAGGTATAAAACCGATTTTCTTGCATATACCCATTAGCTTCACTTATTAAAGTTAATTAACTTTCTTCATCTTTCTAAAGTTGTCATAAAGCCATAACGGCAGCGCATTCGGAAAAATTTTCATAATTTTACAATTAGGTATAGCACTGATTTTCTTGAATATACACATTTAGCAATCCATGTTAAGTTGTTTCAAATTATTGAATTCACATATTAAAGTTAATGAACTTTCTTCATCTTACTCAAGTTGACACAACGGCAGTGCATTTGGAAAAAAATCCGTAATTTTACATTTAGGTATAAAATCGATTTTCTTGGATGTACATATTTAGAAATCCACAACGAATTGCTTCAAATCATTATCTTAACATACTAAAGTTAACTAACCGTTATCATCTTACTTAAGTTGACATAAAGCCATGACGGCAGTGCATTTGAAAAAAAAATACATAATTTTACATTTAGGTATAAAACCGATTTTCTTGAATATACACATTTAGAAATCCATATCAAGTTGCTTCAAATTATTAAATTCACATATTAAAGTTAATTAACTTTCTTCATTTTACTCAAGTCGGCATAAAGCCATAACGGCAGTGCATTTTTGAAAAATTCAATAATTTTACATTTAGGTGTAAAACCGATTTTCTTGCATATTCATATTAAGAAAAGCACAACGAACTGCTTCGTATAATTAGCTTCACATATTAAAGTTAATTAACTATCAACATCTTACTTAAGTTTACATAAACCCATAACGGCAGTGCATTTGCGAAAAATTCTATAATTTTACATTTAGGTATAAAACCGACTTTCTTGCATATACATATTTAGAAATTCACAGTAAGTTTCTTCAAATCATTAGCTTAACATACTAAAGTTAATTAACCCTCATATTCTTACTAAAGTTGACATAAAGCCATGACGGCAGTGCATTTGGGAAAAAAATACGTAATTTTAAATTTAGGTATTAAACTGTTTTTCTTGAATATACACATTTAGAAATCCATATCAAATTGATTCAAATTATTAAATTCACATATTAAAGTTAATGAACTTTCTTCATATTACTCAAGTTGACATAAAGCCATGACGGCAGTGCATTTAAAAAAAAAATCTATAATTTTACATTTAGCTATAAAATCGATTTTCTTGGATGTACACATTTAGAAATCCACAACGAATTGCTTCAATTCATCAGCTTAACATACTAAAGTTAACTAACCCTTATCATCTTACTCAAGTTGACATAAAGCCATGACGGCAGTGCATTTGGGAAAAAAATACATAATTTTACATTTAGGTATAAAACTGATTTTCTTGAATATACACATTTATAAATCCATACCAAATTGATTTAAATTATTAAATTCGCATATTTAAGTTAATATACCTTCTTCATCTTTCTAAAGTTGTCATAAAGCCATAACGGCAGCGCATGTGGAAATATTCCATAATTTTACATTTAGGTATAAAACCGATTTTCTTGCATGTACACATTTAGAAATTCATATCAAGTTGCTTCAAATCATAACTTAACATACTAAAGTTAATTAACCCTCATCATCTTATTCAAGTTGACATAAAGCCATGAGGGCAGTGCATTTGGAAAAATAATCCATGCTTTAACATTTAGGTATAAAACTGATTTTCTTGCATATGCACATTTAGAAATCCATACCAAGTTCATACAAATTATTAAATTCACATATTAAAGTTAATTAACTTTCTTCATCTTACTCAAGTCGGCTAAATCCATAACGGCAGTGCATTTTGAAAAAATTCCATAATTTTACATTTAGGTATCTAACCGATTTTCTTGCATATTCACATTTAGAAATGCACAACGAACTGCTTCGTACAATTAGCTTCCCATATTAAAGTTAATTAACTCTCAACATCTTACTTAAGTTGACATATACCCATAACGGCAGGTGCATTTGCAAAAAATTCTATAATTTTACATTTAGGTATAAAACCGACTTTCTTGCATGTACACATTTAGAAATTCACAGTAAGTTTCTTCAAATCATTAGCTTAACATACTAAAGTTAATTAACCCTCATCATCTTATTCAAGTTGACATAAAGCCATGAGGGCAGTGCATTTGGAAAAATATCCATGCTTTAACCTTTAGGTATAAAACTGATTTTCTTGCATATGCACATTTAGTAATCCATACCAAGTTCATACAAATTATTAAATTCACATATTTAAGTTAATTAACTTTCTTCATCTTTCTAAAGTTGTCATAAAGCCATAACGGCAGCGCATGTGGAAATATTCCATAATTTTACATTTAGGTATAAAACCGATTTTCTTGCATGTACACATTTAGAAATCCATATCAAGTTGCTTCAAATCATAAGCTTAACATACTAAAGTTAATTAACCCTCATCATCTTATTCAAGTTGACATAAAGCCATGAGGGCAGTGCATTTGGAAAAATAGTCCATGCTTTAACATTTAGGTATAAAACTGATTTTCTTGCATATGCACATTTGGAAATCCATACCAAGTTCATACAAATTATTAAATTCACATATTAAAGTTAATTAACTTTCTTCATCTTACTCAAGTCGGCATAAATCCATAACGGCAGTGCATTTGGAAAATAATCCATAATTTTACATTTAGCTATAAAATCGATTTTCTTAGATGTACACATTTGGATATCCACAACGAATTGCTTCTAATCATCAGCTTAGCATACTAAAATTAACTAAAAAAAAATACATAATTTTACATTTAGGTATAAAACGGATTTTCTTGCATGTACACATTTAGAAATCTATATCAAGTTGCTTCAAATCATTACTTAACATACTAAAGTTAATTAACCCTCATCATCTTACTCATGTTGACATAAAGCCATGAGGGCAGTGCATTTGGAAAATAATCCATGCTTTAACATTTAGGGATAAAACTGATTTTCTTGCATATGCACATTTAGAAATCTTCATCTTACTCAAGTTGACATAATGCCACAACGGCAGTGCATTTGGAAAAAAATCCATAATGTTACATTTAGCTATAAAATCGATTTTCTTGGATGTACGCATTTAGAAATCCGCAACGAATTGCTTCAAATCATTAGCTTAACATACTAAAGTTAACTAAAAAAAAATACATAACTTTACATTTAGGTATAAAACGGATTTTCTTGAATATACACATTTAGAAATCCAGATCAAGTTGATTCAAAATATTAAATTCACATATTAAAGTTAATCACCTTTCTTCATCTTACTCAAGTTGGCATAAAGCCATAACGGTAGTGCGTTTGGAAAAAATCCCATAATTTTATATTTAGGTATAAAACCGACTTTCTTGCATATACACATTTAGAAATTCACAGTAAGTTTCTTCAAATCATTAGCTTAACAAAGCATAGTTAATTAACCCTCATCATCTTACTCAAGTTGACATAACGACATCACGGCAGTGCATTTGGGAAAAATACATAATTTTACATTAGGTATAAAACTAATTTTCTTGAATATACACATTTAGAAATCCATATCAGGTTGCTTCAAATTATTAATTTCACATATTAAAGTTAATTAACTTTCTTCATCTTTCTATTGTTGGCATAAAGCCATTACTGCAGGGCATATGGAAAAAAATCCATAATTTTACATTTAGCTATAAAATCGATTTTCTTGGATGTACACATTTGAATATCCACAACGAATTGCTTCAAATCATCAGCTTAGCATACTAAAATTAACTAACCATCATCATCTTACTTAAGTTGACATAAATCCATGACGGCAGTGCATTTGAAAAAAAAAAAATACATAACTTTACATTTAGGTATAACACTGATTTTTGCATGTACACATTTAGAAATCCATATCAGGTTTCTTCAAATCATTAAGTTCACATATTAAAGTTAATTTACTTTCTTCATCTTACTCAAGTTGACATAATGCCACAACGGCAGTGCATTTGGAAAAAAAATCCATATTGTTACAGTTAGCTATAAAATCGATTTTCTTGGATGTACACATTTGGAAATCCACAATGAATTGCTTCGAATAAAAGGCTTCACATATTAAAGTTAATTAACCCTCATCATCTGACTTAAGTTGACATAAAGCCATGACGGCAATGCATTTGAAAAAAAGTATATAATTTTACATTTAGGTATTAAACTGATTTTCTTGCATATACACATTTAGATATCTATACCAAATTGATTTAAATCATTAGCTTCACATATTAAAATTAATTAACTTTCTTCATCTTTCTAAATTGTCATAAAGCCATAACGGCAGTGCATTTGGAAAAAATTCCATATTTTTACAGATAGGTATAACACTGATTTTCTGGAATATACACATTAAGAAATCCATATCAAATTGTTTCAAATAATTAAATTCACATTATAAAGTTAATGAACTTTCTTCATCTTACTCAAGTTGACATAATGCCACAACGGCAGTGCATTTGGAAAAAAATCCATAATTTTACATTTAGCTATAAAATCGATTTTCTTAGATGTACACATTTGGATATCCACAACGAATTGCTTCTAATCATCAGCTTAGCATACTAAAATTAACTAACCATCATCATCTTACTTAAGTTGATATAAAGCCATGACGGCAGTGCATTTCGAAAAAATACATAATTTTACATTTAGGTATAACACTGATTTTCTTGAATATACACATTTAGAAATCCATATCAAGTTCATACAAATTATTAAATTCACATATTAAAGTTAATTAACTTTCTTCATCTTACTCAAGTTGACATAATGCCACAACGGCAGTGCATTTGGAAAAAAATCCATACTGTTACATTTAGCTATAAAATCGATTTTCTTGGATGTACGCATTTAGAAATCCGCAACGAATTGCTTCAAATCATTAGCTTAACATACTAAAGTTAACTAAAAAAAAATACATAATTTTACATTTAGGTATAAAACGGATTTTCTTGCATGTACACATTTAGAAATCTATATCAAGTTGCTTCAAATCATTACTTAACATACTAAAGTTAATTAACCCTCATCATCTTACTCATGTTGACATAATGCCACAACGGCAGTGCATTTGGAAAAAAATCCATAATTTTACATTTAGCTATAAACTCGATTTTCTTGGATGTACACATTTGGATATCCACAACGAATTGCTTCAAATCATCAGCTTAGCATACTAAAATTAACTAACCATCATCATCTTACTTAAGTTGACATAAAGCCATGACGGCAGTGCATTTGGAAAAAAAATACATAATTTTACATTTAGGAATAAAACTGTTTTTCTTGAATATACACATTTAGAAATCCATATCAAGTTGATTCAAATTATTAAATTCACATATTAAAAATAATTAACTTTCTTCATCTTACTCAAGTTTGCATAAAGCCATAACGGCAGTGCATTTGGAAAAAATTGCATAATTTTACATTTAGGTATAAAACCGATTTTCTTGCATATACCCATTAGCTTCACTTATTAAAGTTAATTAACTTTCTTCATCTTACTCAAGTCGGCATAAAGCCATAACGGCAGTGCATTTTTGAAAAATTCAATAATTTTACATTTAGGTATAAAACCGATTTTCTTGCATGTACACATTTAGAAATCCATATCAAGTTGCTTCAAATCATAAGCTTAACATACTAAAGTTAATTAACCCTCATCATATTATTCAAGTTGACATAAAGCCATGAGGGCAGTGCATTTGGAAAAATAATCCATGCTTTAACATTTAGGTATAAAACTGATTTTCTTGCATATGCACATTTAGAAATCCATACCAAGTTCATACACATTATTAAATTCACATATTTAAGTTAATTAACTTTCTTCATCTTTCTAAAGTAGTCATAAAGCCATAAGGGCAGCGCATTTGGAAAAAATTCCATAATTTTACATTTAGGTTTCTTGGATGTACACATTTAGAAATCCACAACGAATTGCTTCGAATAAATAGCTTCACATATTAAAGTTAATTAACCCTCATCATCTTACTCAAGTTGACATAAAGCCATGAGGGCAGTGCATTTGGAAAATAATCCATGCTTTAACATTTAGGGATAAAACTGATTTTCTTGCATATGCACATTTAGAAATCCTTACCAAGTTCATACAAATTATTAAATTCACATATTAAAGTTAATTAACCCTCATCATCTTATTCAAGTTGACAAAAAGCCATGAGGGCAGTGCATTTGGAAAAAAATCCATAATGTTACATTTAGCTATAAAATCGATTTTCTTGGATGTACGAATTTAGAAATCCGCAATTGCTTCAAATCATTAGCTTAACATACTAAAGTTAACTAAAAAAAAATACATAATTTTACATTTAGGTATAAAACGGATTTTCTTGAATATACACATTTAGAAATCCAGATCAAGTTGATTCAAAATATTAAATTCACATATTAAAGTTAATCACCTTTCTTCATCTTACTCAAGTTGGCATAAATCCATAACGGCAGTGCATTTTGAAAAAATTCCATAATTTTACATTTAGGTATCAAACCGATTTTCTTGCATATTCACATTTAGAAATGCACAACGAACTGCTTCGTACAATTAGCTTCACATATTAAAGTTAATTAACTCTCAACATCTTACTTAAGTTGACATAAACCCATAACGGCAGTGCATTTGCAAAAAATTCTATAATTTTACATTTAGGTATAAAACCGACTTTCTTGCATGTACACATTTAGAAATTCAGAGTAAGTTTCTTCAAATCATTAGCTTTACATACTAAAGTTAATTAACCCTCATCATCTTATTCAAGTTGACATAAAGCCATGAGGGCAGTGCATTTGGAAAAATATCCATGCTTTAACCTTTAGGTATAAAACTGATTTTCTTGCATGTGCATATTTAGAAATCCATACCAAGTTCATACAAATTATTAAATTCACATATTTAAGTTAATTAACTTTCTTCATCTTTCTAAAGTTGTCATAAAGCCATAAGGGCAGCGCATGTGGAAATATTCCATAAGTTTGCATTTAGGTATAAAACCGATTTTCTTGCATGTACACATTTAGAAATCCATATCAAGTTGCTTCAAATCATAAGCTTAACATACTAAAGTTAATTAACCCTCATCATCTTATTCAAGTTGACATAAAGCCATGAGGGCAGTGCATTTGGAAAAATAATCCATGCTTCAACATTTAGGTATAAAACTGATTTTCTTGCATATGCACATTTAGAAATCCATACCAAGTTCATACAAATTATTAAATTCACATATTAAAGTTAATTAACTTTCTTCATCTTACTCAAGTCGGCATAAATCCATAACGGCAGTGCATTTGGAAAAAATTCCATAATTTTACATTTAGGTTTCTTGGATGTACACATTTAGAAATCCACAACGAATTGCTTCGAATAAATAGCTTCACATATTAAAGTTAATTAACCCTCATCATCTTACTCAAGTTGACATAAAGCCATGAGGGCAGTGCATTTGGAAAATAATCCATGCTTTAACATTTAGGGATAAAACTGATTTTCTTGCATATGCACATTTAGAAATCCTTACCAAGTTCATACAAATTATTAAATTCACATATTAAAGTTAATTAACTTTCTTCATCTTACTCAAGTTGACATAATGCCACAACGGCAGTGCATTTGGAAAAAAATCCATAATGTTACATTTAGCTATAAAATCGATTTTCTTGGATGTACGAATTTAGAAATCCGCAACGAATTGCTTCAAATCATTAGCTTAAAATACTAAAGTTAATTAAAAAAAAAATACATAATTTTACATTTAGGTATAAAACGGATTTTCTTGAATATACACATTTAGAAATCCAGACCAAGTTGATTCAAATTATTAAATTCACATATTAAAGTTAATCACCTTTCTTCATCTTACTCAAGTTGGCATAAAGCCATAACGGTAGTGCATTTGGAAAAAATTCCATAATTTTACATTCCATAATTACACATTTAGAAATTCACAGTAAGTTTCTTCAAATCATTAGCTTAACAAAGCATAATTAATTAACACTCATCATCTTACTCAAGTTGACATAAAGACATGACGGCAGTGCATTTGGGAAAAAATACATAATTTTACATTAGTTATAAAACTAATTTTCTTGAATATACACATTTAGAAATCCATACCAAGTTGATTCAAATTATTAAATTCACATATTAAAGTTAATTAACTTTCTCCGTCTTTCTCAAGTTGACATAATGCCACAACGGCAGTGCATTTGGAGAAAATTCCATAATTTTGCATTTAGGTATAAAACCGATTTTCTTCCATTTAAACAGTTAGCAACCCATATTAAGTTGATTCAAATTATTAGATTCATATACTTAAGTTAATTAACTTTCTTCATCTTACTCAAGTTGACATGATGCCACAACGGCAGTGCATTTGGGAAAATTTTCAGAATTTTACATTTATGATGACATAAATCCATAACAGCAGTGCTTTAAAAAAAAAAACCACTATTTTACATTTAGGTATAAAACTGATTTTCTTGCATATACACTTTTAGAAATCCACACCGAATTGATGCAAATCATTAGCTTCGCACATTAAAGTTAATTAACTCTCAGTATCTAACTTAAGTTGACGTAAAGCCAAAACGGCAGAACATTTGAAAAAATTACATAATTTTACATTTAGATATAAAACCGACTTTCTTGCATGTACACACTAATAAATCCATATCAAGTTTCTTCAAATCAGAAGCTTCATATATTAAAGTTAATTAACCCTCATCATCTTACTCAAGTTGACATAAAGCCATAACGGGAAAAATTTCATAATTTTACATTAAGGTGCAAAACCGATTTTCTTGCATATACACATCTAGAAATCCACAACGAAATGCTTCAAGTCATTAGCTTCACATATTGAAGTTAATTAACTCTCACCATCTTACTTAAGTTGACATAAAGCCATGACGGCAGTGCATTTGGAAAAAAAATCCATAATTTAGCATTCAGGTATAAAACAGATTTTCTTGCATATGCACATTTAGAAATCCATACCAAGTTGATTCAAATTATTAAAATGACATATTAAAGTTAATTAACTTTCTTCATTTTACACCAATTGACATAATGCCACAACGGCAATCCATTTGGAAAAATATTCCATAATTTTACATTTAGATATAAAACCGATTTTCTTGTATGCACACATTTAGAAATCTATATCAAGTTGCTTCAAATTATTAGCTTAACATACTAAAGTTAATTAACCCTCATCATCTTACTCAAGTTGACATAAAGCCATGACGGCAGTGCATTTGGGAAAAAAAAATACATAATTTTACATTTAGGTATAAAACGGATTTTCTTGCATATGCACATTTAGAAATCCATACCAAGTTGATTCAAATTATTAAAATGACATATTAAAGTTAATTAACTTTCTTCATATTACACCAATTGACATAATGCCACAACGGCAATGCATTTGGAAAAATATTCCATAATTTTACATTTAGATATAAAACCGATTTTCTTGTATGCACATATTTAGAAATCTATATCAAGTTGCTTCAAATTATAAGCTTAACATACTAAAGTTAATTAACCCTCATCATCTTACTCAAGTTGACATAAAGCCATGACGGCAGTGCATTTGGAAATAAAATCCATAATTTAACATTCAGGTATAAAACTGATTTTCTTGCATATACACATATATAAATCCATACCAAGTTGATTCAAACTATTAAATTCACATATTAAAGTTAATTAATCTTCTTCGTCTTACTGAAGTTGGCATAAAGCCATAATGGCAGTGCATTTGGAAAAAATTCCATAATTTACATTTAGGTATAAAACCGACTTTCTTGCATGTACACATTTAGAAATCCATATCAAGTTACCTCAATTCATTAGCTTAACATATTAAAGTTAATTAACCCCCACCACCTTACTCAAGTTGACATAAGACCATAACGGCAGTGCATTTGGAAAAAAATTCACAATTTTACATT
>NW_024395187.1:0-6886 GCF_016617805.1 Bactrocera tryoni | reverse complement strand
ATACCTGAATATAAGCTTGTCGAATTCTTCCAAATGCAGTGCCGTTATGGCTATATTTCATTTTCAGTAAAATAAAGAAGGTTAATTAACTTAAATATGTTAAATTAATGATTCAAAGCAACTCAATGCTAAGTGTATATATACAAGAAAATCGACTTTATACCTGAATAAAAGAAAGTCAAATTCTTCCAAATGCACTGCCGTTATGGCTTTATGTAACTTCAGTAAAATAAAAAAGGTTATTTAATTTAAATATGTATCGACTTTATAACTGAATACAGGAATATCGAATTCTTCCAAATGCACTGCCGTTATGGCTTTATATCAACTTCAGTAAGATGAAGAAGGTTAATTAACTTAAATATGTTAAATCAATGATTTAGAGCAGCTCACTATCGACTGCTTATTATGTATATACAATAAAATCGACTTTTTACCTGAATATAAGATTGTCGAATTCTTCCAAATGCACTGCCGTTATGGCTTTATATCAACTTCAGTAAGATGAAGAAGGTTAATTAACTTAAATATGTTAAACTAATGATTTAAAGCAACTCAATATCGATTGCTAAATGTGTATATACAAGAAAATCGACTTTATAACTGTGTACAAAAATGTCGAGGTCTTCCAAACGCACTGCCGTTATGGCTTTATGTCAACTTCAATAAGATGACAAAGGTTAATTAACTTAAATATGTTATATTAATGATTTAATGCAACTCAATATCGACTGCTAAATGTGTATGTACAAGAAAATCGATTTTATACCTGAATTTAAGAATGTCGAATTCTTCCAAATGCACTGCCGTTATGGCTTTATATCAACTTCAGTAAGATGAAGAAGGTTAATTAACTTAAATATGTTAAACTAATGATTTAAAGCAACGCAATATCGATTGCTAAATGTGTATATGCAAGAAAATCGACTTTATAACTGAATATAAGATTGTTGAGTTCTTCCAACTGCACTGCCGTTATGGCTTTATGTGGTTTTCTGGAAGATGAAGAAGGCTCATTAATTTAAATATGTTAAATTAGTGATTTAAGGAAATTCAATATCGACTACTAAATGTATATAAATAAGAAAATCGACTTTATACCTGAGTACAAGATTGTTGGTTTCTTCCAAATGCACTGTCGTTATGGCTTTATGTCAACTTCAGTGAGATAAAGAAGATAAATTAACTTAAATATGTTAAATTAATGATTTAAGGCAACTCAGTATCGACTGCTAAACGTGTATATACATGAAAATCGACTATATAACTGAATACAAGAATGTCGAATTCTTCCAAATGCACTGCCGTTATGGCTTTATGTCAACTTTAGTAAGATGAAGAAAGTTAAATATCTTGATTATGTAAAGTTAATGATTTGAAGCAACTTGCTATGGATTTCAAAATGTGTATATGCACGAAAATCGAATTTATACCTGAATATAAGAATGTCGAATTCTTCACAATGCACTGCCGTTATTGCTTTATGTCAACTTCGGTAAGATGAAGAAGGCTAATTAACTTAAACATGTAAAAGTAATGATTAAGAGCAACTCAATATTTACTGCTAAATATATATATATACAAGAAAATCGACTTTATAACTGAATACAGGAATATCGAATTCTTCCAAATGCACTGCCGTTTTGGCTTTATATCAACTTCAGTAAGATGAAGAAGGTTAATTAAATTAAATATGTTAAATTAATGATTTAGAGCAGCTCACTATCGACTGCTTATTATGTATATACAATAAAATCGACTTTTTACCTGAAAATAAGATTGTCGAATTCTTAAAACTGCACTGCCGTTATGGCTTTATTTCAACTTCAGTTAGACGAAGAAGGTAAATTAACTTAAATATGTTAAACCAATGATTTGAAGTAACTCAAAATCGATTTTTAAATGTGTATATACCAGACAATCGGCTATATACCTGAATATAAGCTTGTCGAATTCTTCCAAATGCAGTGCCGGTTTGGCTTTATTTCATTTTCAGTAAGATAAAGAAGGTTAATTAACTTAAATATGTTAAATTAATGATTTAAAGCAACTCAATGCTAAGTGTATATATACAAGAAAATCGACTTTATACCTGAATATAAGAATGGCGAATTCTGCCAAGTGCACTGCCGTTATGGCTTTATGTAACTTCAGTAAAATAAAAAAGGTTATTTAATTTAAATATGTTAAATTAATGATTTAAAGCAACTCAATATCGATTGCTAAATGTGTATATACAAGAAAATCGACTTTATAACTGAGTACAAAAATGTCGAATTCTTCCAAATGCACTGCCGTTATGGCTTTGTGTCAACTTCAGTAAGATGAAGAAGGTTAATTAACATAAATATGTTCAAATAATGATTTAAAGCAACTCACTATCGGTTGCTAAATGTGTATATAAAAGAAAATCGACTTTTTAACTCAATATAAGATTGTCGAATTCTTCCAAATGCACTGTCGTTATGGCTTTATATCAACATCAGTAAGATGAAGAAGGTTAATTCACTTAAATATGTTAAACTAATGATTTAAAGCAACTCAATATCGATTGCTAAATGTGTATACACAAGAAAATCGATTTTTACCTGAACATAAGAAAGTCAAATTCTTCCAAATGCATTGCCGTTATGGTTTTATGTAACTTCAGTTAAATAAAAAAGGTTATTTAACTTAAATATGTTATATTAATGATTTAAAGCAACTCAATATCGATTGCTAAATGTGTATATACAAGAAAATCGAATTTATAGCTGAATACAAGAATATCGAATTCTTCCAAATGCACTGCCGTTATGGCTTTATGTGACTTCAGTAAAATAAAAAAGGTTATTTAACTTAAATATGTTATATTAATCATTTAACGCAACTCAATATCGATTACTAAATGTGTGTACACAAGAAAATCGACTTTATAACTGAATATAAGATTGTCCGATTCTTCCAAATGCGCTGTCGTTATGGCCTTATGTCAACTTCAGTGAATTGAAGAAGATAAATTAACTCAAATATGTTAAATTAATGATTTAAAGCAACTCAATATCAACTGCTAAATGTGTATATACAAGAAAAGCGACTTTATAACTGAATACAAGAATGTCGAATTCTTCCAAATGCACCGCCGTTATGGCTTTATATCAACTTCAGTAAAATGGAGAAAGCTAATTAACTTAAATATGTTAAATTAATGACTTAAAGCAACTCAATATCGATTGCTAAATGTGTATACACAAGAAAATCGACTTTATAGCTGAATGTAAGAATGTCGAATTTTTCCAAATGCACTGCCGGTATGGCTTTATATCAACTTGAGTAAAATGGAGAAGGTTAATTTACTTAAATATGTTAAATTAGTGATTTAAAGCAACTCAATGCTAAATGTGTATATACAAGAAAATCGACTTTATAACTGAATATAAGAAAGTAAAATTCTTCCAAATGCACTGCCGTTATGGCTTTATGTAACTTCAGTAAAATAAAAAAGGTTATTTAATTTAAATATGTTATATTAATGATTTAACGCAACTCAATATCGATTGCTAAATGTGTATACACAAGAAAATCGACTTTATAACTGAATATAAGTTTGTCGGACTCTTCCAAATGCGCTGTCGCTATGGCCTTAAGTCAACTTCAGTGAATTGAAGAAGATAAACTAACTCAAATATGCTAAATTAATGATTTAAAGCAACTCAATATCGACTGCTAAATGTGTATATTCAAGAAAAGCGACTTTATAACTGAATACAAGAATGTCGAATTCTTCCAAATCCACCGCCGTTATGGCTTTATGTCAACTTCAGTAAAATAAAGAAGGTTAATTTACTTAAATATGTTAAATTAATGATTTAAAGCAACTCAATATCGACTTCAAAATGTGTATACACAAGAAAATCGACTTTATAGCTGAATATAAGAATGTCGAATTTTTCCAAATGCACTGCCGTTATGGCTTTATGCCAACTTCGGTAAGATGAAGAAGGCTAATTAACTTAAGCATGTTAAAATAATGATTTGAAGTAACTCAAAATTGATTTTTAAATGTGTATATACCAGAAAATCGGCTACATACCTGAATATAAGCTTGTCGAGTTTTTCCAAATGCACAGCCGTTATGGCTTTATTGAATTTTTAGTAAGATAAAGAAGGTTAATTAACTTAAATATTTAAATTAATGATTTAAAGCACTAACTGCTATATGTATATACAATAAAATCGACTTTTTACCTGAATATAAGATTGTCGAATTCTTCCAAATGCACTGCCGTTATGGCTTTATGTCAACATCAGTAAGATGAAGAAGGTTAAATAACTTAAATATATTAAATTAGTGATTTAAAGCAACTCAATGCTAAATGTGTATATACAAGAAAATCGACTTTATACCTGAATATAAGAAAGTAAAATTCTTCCAAATGCACTGCCGTTATGGCTTTATATAACTTCAGTAAAATAAAAAAGGTTATTTAACTTAAATATGTTATATTAATGATTTAACGCAACTCAATATCGATTGCTAAATGTGTGTACACAAGAAAATCGACTTTATAACTGAATATAAGTTTGTCGGACTCTTCCAAATGCGCTGTCGCTATGGCCTTAAGTCAACTTCAGTGAATTGAAAAAGATTAACTAACTCAAATATGCTAAATTAGTGATTTAAAGCAACTCAATATCGACTGCTAAATGTGTATATTCAAGAAAAGCGACTTTATAACTGAATACAAGAATGTCGAATTCTTCCAAATCCACCGCCGTTATGGCTTTATGTCAACTTCAGTAAAATGAAGAAGGTTAATTTACTTAAATATGTTAAATTAATGATTTAAAGCAACTCAAAATGGACTGCTAAATGTGTATATACAAGAAAATCGACTTTATAACTGAATACAAGAATGTCGAATTCTTCCAAATGCACTGCCGTTATGGCTTTATATCATCTTCAGTAAGATGAAGAAGGTTAATTAACTGAAATATGTTAAATTGATGATTTAAAGCAACTCAATATCGATTGCTAAATGTGTATATTCAAGAAAATCGACTTTATAACTGAATACAATAGTATCGAATTCTTCCAAATGCACTGCCGTTATGGCTTTATGTCAACTTGAGTAAAATGAAGAAGGGTAATTAACTTAAATATGTTAAATTAATGATTTTAAGCCCATTAATACTGCTTGATGTGTATATACAATAAAATCGACTTTATAACTGAATACAATAATATCGAATTCTTCCAAATTCACTGTCGTTTTGGCTTTATATCAACTTCAGTAAGATGAAGAAGGTTAATTAACTTAAATATGTAAAATTAATGATTTAAAGCAACTCAATATCGATTGCTAAATGTGTAAATACAAGAAAATCGACTTTACAACTGAATACAATAATATCGAATTCTTCCAAATGCACTGCCGTTATGGCTTTATGTCAACTTCAGTAAAATGAAGAAGGTTAATTTACTTAAATATGTTAAATTAATGATTTTAAGCCCGTTAATACTGCTTGATGTGTATATACAATAAAATCGACTTTATAACTGAATACAATAATATCGAATTCTTCCAAATTCACTGTCGTTTTGGCTTTATATCAACTTCAGTAAGATGAAGAAGGTTAATTAACTTAAATATGTTAAATTAATGATTTAAAGCAACTCAATATCGATTGCTAAATGTGTATATACAAGAAAATCGACTTTATAACTGAATATAAGAATTTCGAATTCTTCCCAATGCACTGCCGTTATGGCTTAATGTCAACTTCATTAAACTGAAGAAGGTTAATTAACTTAAATATGTTAAATTAATGATTTTAAGCCCATTAATATTTACTGCTTGATGTGTATATACAAGAAAATCGACTTTATAACTGAATACAATAATATCGAATTCTTCCAAATGCACTGCCGTTCTGGCTTTATGTCAACTTGAGTAAAATGAAGAAGGTAAATTAACTAAAATATGTTAAATTAATGATTTAAAGCAACTCAATATCGAATGCTTAATGTGTATATACAAGAAAATCGACTTTAAAACTGAATATAAAAATGTCTAATTCTTCCAAATGCACTGCCGTTATGGCTTTATATCAACTTCAGTAAGATGAAGAAGGTTAATTAACTTAAATATGTTAAACTAATGATTTAAAGCAACTCAATATCGATTGCTAAATGTGTATATGCAAGAAAATCGACTTTAAATCTGAATATAAAAATGTCTAGTTCTTCCAAATGCACTGCCGTTATGGCTTTATGCCAACTTCAGTAAAATGAAGAAGGTAAATTATCTGTTAAATTAATGATTTAAAGCAACTCAATATCGATTGCTTAATGTGTATATACAAGAAAATCGACTTTAAAACTGAATATAAAAATGTCAAATTTTTCCAAATGCACTGCCGTTATGGCTTTATGCCAACTTCAGTAAAATGAAGAAGGTTAATTTACTTAAATAAGTTAAATTAATGATTTAAAGCAACTTAAAATCGACTGCTAAATGTGTATATACAAGAAAATCGACTTTATAACTGAATACAAGAATGTCGAATTCTTCCAAATGCACCGCCGTTATGGCTTTATATCAACTTGAGTAAAAGGGAGAAAGCTAATTAACTTAAATATGTTAAATTAATGATTTAAAGAAACTCAATATCGATTGCTAAATGTGTATACACAAGAAAATCGACTTTATAGCTGAATGTAAGAATGTCGAATTTTTCCAAATGCACTGCCGGTATGGCTTTATATCAACTTGAGTAAAATGGAGAAGGTTAATTTACTTAAATATGTTAAATTAATGATCTAAAGCAACTCAATATCGACTTCTAAAGGTGTATATACAAGAAAATCGATTTTATAACTGAGTACAAAAATGTCGAATTCTTC
>NW_024395186.1:0-49321 GCF_016617805.1 Bactrocera tryoni | reverse complement strand
TTATCCCAACTTCTATAAAACGAAGAAGGTTAATTAACTAAATATGTGAAGTTAATGATTTAAATCAACTCGATATGGATTGCTAAATGTTTAAATGTAAGAAAAGCGGTTTTACACCTAAATGTAAAATTCAGGAATTTTTTCCAAATGCAGTGCCGTTATGGTCTTATGTCAACTTGAGTAAGAAGATGGGGGTTAATTAACTTTAATATGTGAAGCTAATGATTTGAAGCAATTCGTTGTGGATTGCCAAATGTTTAAATGCAAGAAAATCGGTTTTATACCTAAATGTAAAATTATGGAATTTTTTCCAAATGCACTACAGTTATGGTCTTATGTCAACTTGAGTAAGACGATGAGGGAATTAACTTTAATATGTTAAGCTAGGGTTTTGAAGCAACTTGATAGGTATTTTTAAATGTGTATAGAAAATTGATTTTATGCCTAAATTTAAGCTTCTGTAATTTTTCCAAATGCACTGACGTTTTGGCTTTATGCCAACTTCAGTAAGATGAAGAAGGTTAATTAACTTTGATATGTTGAGCTAATGATTTGAAGCAACCTGATATGTGTTTCTAAATATGTATAGGCAAGAAAATCGGTTTAATACCTAAATGTAATATTATGGAATTTTTTCCATATATGAATACTTTAATACGTTGAGCTAATGATTTAAAGCAACTTGATATGTTTTTCTAAATAAGTATATGCAAGAAAATCGGTTAAATACCCAAATGTAAAATTATGGAATTTTTTCCAAATGCACTGCCGTTATGGCTTTGTGTCAACTTGAGTAAGATGATGAGGGTTAATTAACTTTAATATCTTAAGCTAATGATTTGCAGCAACTTGATAGGGATTTCTCAATGTGCGTTTGCAAAAAAATCGGTTTTATACCTAAATGTAAAATTCTGGAATTTTTCCAAATGCACTGTCGTTTGGGCTTTATCCCAACTTCTTTAAAACGAAGAAGGTTAATTAATTTAAATATGTGAAACTAATGATTTGAAGCAATTCTTTGTGGATTCCGAAATGCTTTTATGCAAGAAAATCGGTTTTATACCTAAATGTAAAATTATGGAACTTTTTTCAAATGCACTACAGTTATAATCTTATGTCAACTTGAGTAAGAAGATGAGGGTTAATTAAATTTAATATGTGAAGCTAATGATTTGAAGCAATTCATTGTGGATTGCCAAATGTTTAAAAACGAGAAGCAAGAAAATCGGTTTTATACCTAAATGTAAAATTATGGAGTTTTTTCCAAATGCACTACAGTTATGGTCTTATGTCAACTTGAGTAAGACGATGAGGGTTAATTAACTTTAATATGTTAAGCTAGCGTTTTGAAGCAACTTAGTAGGGATTCCTAAATGTGTATATGCAAGAAAATTGATTTTATGCTTATGATTTAAGCTTCTGTAATTTTTCCAAGTGCACTGACGTTTTGGCTTTATGCCAACTTCAGTAAGATGAAAAAGGTTAATTAACTTTGATATGTTGAGCTAATGATTTGAAGCAACTTGATATGTGTTTCTAAATAAGTATATGCAAGAAAATCGGTTTAATACCTAAATGTAATATTATGGAATTTTTTCCAAATGCACTGTCGATTTGGCTTTATGCCAACTTCTGTAAGATGAAGAAGGTTAATTAACTTTAATATGTGAAGAATCAACTGGACATGTATTTCTTAATGTGTATATGCAAGAAAACCGGTTTTATACCTAACTGCAAAATTGTGGAACTTCTGTAAGACTAAGAAGGTTAATTAACTTTAATATGTTAAGGTGGCGTTTTGAAGCAACTTGATAGGGATTTCTCAATGTGTACATGCAAGAAAATCGGTTTTATACCTAAATGAAAAATTCTGTAATTTTCCCCAATCCTCTCTCGTTTTTTCTTTATGTTAACTTCTTTAATTTGAGAAGGTTAATTAACTTTAGTATGTTAAGCTAATGACTTGAAGAAAATTGGTATATATTTTGTAACGTGTACATGCAAGAAAATCGGTTTTATATGTAAATGTAAAATTATGGAATTTTTTCCAAATGCCCTGCCGTTATGGCTTTATGTCAACTTGAATAATATGTTGAGGGTTAAATAATTTTAATATGTGCAGCTACTGATATATTGCAATTCGTAATGGATTTCTAAATGTGTATATGCAAGAAAATCGGTTTTATACCTAAATGTAAAATTCTGGAAATTTTTCAAATGCACTGTCGTTTTGGCTTTATGCCAACTTCTGTAAGATGAAGAAGGTTAATTAACTTTAATATGAGAAGTTAATGATTTGAATCAGTTTAATGTGTCTGTGCAAGAAAATCGGTTTTATACCCAAATGTAAAATTATGGAATTTTTTCCAAATGCACTGTCGTTATGGCCTTATGTCAACTTCTGTAAGATGAAGAAGGTTGATTAACTTTAATACGTGAAGTTAATGATTTGAGTCAACTTGATATGGATTGCTAAATGTGTGTATGCAAGAAAATCGGTTTTATGCCCTAAATGTAAAATTCTGGAATTTTTCCAAACGCACTGTCGTTTCGGCGTTATCCCAACTTCTATAAAACGAAGAAGGTTCATTAACTTAAATATGTGAAGTTAATGATTTAAATCAATTCGATATGGATTGCTAAATGTTTAAATGCAAGAAAAGCGGTTTTACACCTAAATGTAAAATTCAGGAATTTTTTCCAAACGCACTGTCGTTTCGGCTTTATCCCAACTTCTATAAAACGAAGAAGGTTAATTAACTAAATATGTGAAGTTAATGATTTAAATCAACTCGATATGGATTGCTAAATGTTTAAATGTAAGAAAAGCGGTTTTACACCTAAATGTAAAATTCAGGAATTTTTTCCAAATGCAGTGCCGTTATGGTCTTATGTCAACTTGAGTAAGAAGATGGGGGTTAATTAACTTTAATATGTGAAGCTAATGATTTGAAGCAATTCGTTGTGGATTGCCAAATGTTTAAATGCAAGAAAATCGGTTTTATACCTAAATGTAAAATTATGGAATTTTTTCCAAATGCACTACAGTTATGGTCTTATGTCAACTTGAGTAAGACGATGAGGGAATTAACTTTAATATGTTAAGCTAGGGTTTTGAAGCAACTTGATAGGTATTTTTAAATGTGTATAGAAAATTGATTTTATGCCTAAATTTAAGCTTCTGTAATTTTTCCAAATGCACTGACGTTTTGGCTTTATGCCAACTTCAGTAAGATGAAGAAGGTTAATTAACTTTGATATGTTGAGCTAATGATTTGAAGCAACCTGATATGTGTTTCTAAATATGTATAGGCAAGAAAATCGGTTTAATACCTAAATGTAATATTATGGAATTTTTTCCATATATGAATACTTTAATACGTTGAGCTAATGATTTAAAGCAACTTGATATGTTTTTCTAAATAAGTATATGCAAGAAAATCGGTTAAATACCCAAATGTAAAATTATGGAATTTTTTCCAAATGCACTGCCGTTATGGCTTTGTGTCAACTTGAGTAAGATGATGAGGGTTAATTAACTTTAATATCTTAAGCTAATGATTTGCAGCAACTTGATAGGGATTTCTCAATGTGCGTTTGCAAAAAAATCGGTTTTATACCTAAATGTAAAATTCTGGAATTTTTCCAAATGCACTGTCGTTTGGGCTTTATCCCAACTTCTTTAAAACGAAGAAGGTTAATTAATTTAAATATGTGAAACTAATGATTTGAAGCAATTCTTTGTGGATTCCGAAATGCTTTTATGCAAGAAAATCGGTTTTATACCTAAATGTAAAATTATGGAACTTTTTTCAAATGCACTACAGTTATAATCTTATGTCAACTTGAGTAAGAAGATGAGGGTTAATTAAATTTAATATGTGAAGCTAATGATTTGAAGCAATTCATTGTGGATTGCCAAATGTTTAAAAACGAGAAGCAAGAAAATCGGTTTTATACCTAAATGTAAAATTATGGAGTTTTTTCCAAATGCACTACAGTTATGGTCTTATGTCAACTTGAGTAAGACGATGAGGGTTAATTAACTTTAATATGTTAAGCTAGCGTTTTGAAGCAACTTAGTAGGGATTCCTAAATGTGTATATGCAAGAAAATTGATTTTATGCTTATGATTTAAGCTTCTGTAATTTTTCCAAGTGCACTGACGTTTTGGCTTTATGCCAACTTCAGTAAGATGAAAAAGGTTAATTAACTTTGATATGTTGAGCTAATGATTTGAAGCAACTTGATATGTGTTTCTAAATAAGTATATGCAAGAAAATCGGTTTAATACCTAAATGTAATATTATGGAATTTTTTCCAAATGCACTGTCGATTTGGCTTTATGCCAACTTCTGTAAGATGAAGAAGGTTAATTAACTTTAATATGTGAAGAATCAACTGGACATGTATTTCTTAATGTGTATATGCAAGAAAACCGGTTTTATACCTAACTGCAAAATTTTGGATTTTTTCCAATTGCTCTCTCGTTTTTTCTTTATGCTAACTTCTTTAAGGTTAGTTAATTAACTTTAATATGTTAAGGTAGCGTTTGAAGCAACTTGATAGGGATTTCTCAATGTGTACATGCAAGAAAGTCGGTTTTATATGCAAATGTAAAATTATGGAATTTTTTCCAAATGCCCTGCCGTTATGGCTTTATGTCAACTTGAATAATATGTTGAGGGTTAAAGAATTTTAATATGTGAAGCTACTGATATATTGCAATTCGTAATGGATTTCTTAATGTGTATATGCAAGAAAATCGGTTTTATACCTAAATGTAAAATTCTGAAAATTTTTCAAATGCACTGTCGTTTTGGCTTTACGCCAACATGAGTAAGATAATGAAGATTAATTAACTTTAATACGTGAAGTTAATGATTTGAGTCAACTTGATATGGATTGCTAAATGTTTGAATGCAAGAAAATCGATTTATACCTAAATGTAAATTTATAGAATTTTTTCCAAATGCAGTGCCGTTATGGTCTTATGTCAACTTGAGTAGATGATGAGGGTTAATTAACTTTAATATCTTAAGCTAATGATTTGCAGCAACTTGATCTAAATATGCACTTGCAAGAAAATCGGTTTTATACCTAAATGTAAAATTCTGGAATTTTTCCAAATGCGCTGCCGTTTTTGCTTTATGCCAACATAAGTAAGATAATGAAGGTTAATTAACTTTAATACGTGAAGTTAATGATTTGAGTCAACTTGATATGGAATGCTAAATGTTTAGATGCAAGAAAATCGGTTTTATACCTAAATGTAAAATTATAGAATTTTTTCCAAATGCAGTGCCGTTATGGTCTTATGCCAACTTGAATAAGATGATGAGGGTTAATTAACTTTAATATGTGAAGCTAATGATTTAAAGCAATTCGGTGTGGATTTCTAAATTTGTACATGCAAGAAAATCGGTTTTATACCTAAACGTAAAATTCTGGAATTTTTCCAAATGCGTTGCCGTTTTTGCTTTATGCCAACATGAGTAAGATGGTGAAGGTTTATTAACTTTAATACGGGAAGTTAATGACTTGAGTCAAATCGATATGGCTTGCTAAATGTTTAAATGCAAGAAAATCGGTTTTATACTTAAATATAAATTCAGGAATTTTTTCCAAATGCGCTGCCGTTATGGTCTTATTTCAACTTGAGTAAAATGGTGAGGATTAATTAACTTTTATATGTGAAGCTAATGATTTAAAGCAATTCGTTGTGGATTCCGGAATATGAATATGCAAGAAAATCGATTTTATACCTAAATGCAAATTTCTCGAATTTTTACAAATGCACTGCCTTTATGGCTTTATGTCAACTTGGGTAAGATGGTGAGGGTTAGTTAACTTTAATAAGGAGGCTTATGATTTGAAGCAATTCGTTGTAGATTTCTAAACGTGTATATGCAAGAAAACCGGTTTCATACCTAAATGTAAAATTCTGGAATTTTTCCTAATGCACTGCCGTTTTGGCTTTATGATAACTACAGTAAGTTGGTGAAAGTTAATTAACTTTAATACGTGAAGGTATTGATTTGAGTCAACTTGATATGGATTGCTAAATGTGTATATGCAAGAAAATTGGTTTTATACCTAAATGTAAAATTACGGAATTTTTTCCAAATGCGCTGCCGTTATTGTCTTATGTCAACTTGAGTAAGATGATGAGGGTTAATTAATTTTAATATGTGAAGCTAGTGATTTGAAGCAATTTGTTTTGATTTATAAATGTGTAACTGCAAGAGAATCGGTTTTATACCTAAATGTAAAATTCTGGAATTTTTCCTCATGCACTGCCGTTTTGACTTTATGCCAACTACAGTAAGACGGTAAAGTTTAATTAATTTTAATACGTGAAGCCAATGATTTGAGCCAATTTGTTGTGGACTTTTTAAATGTGTATATGCAAGAAAATCGGTTTTATACTTTAATGTAAAATTCTGGAATTTTTCCTAATGCACTGTCGTTTTGGCTTTATGCTAACTACAGTAAGATGGTGAAGTTTAATTAACTTTAATACGTGAAGTTAATGATTTAGTCAACTTGATATGGATTGCTAAATGTGTATATGCAAGAAAATTGGTTTTATACCTAGACGTAAAATTCAGGAATTTTTCCAAATGCACTTACGTTTTGGCCTTATCCCAACTTCTGTGAGACGAAGAAGGTTAATTAACTTTAATATGTGAAGTTTATGATTTGAATCAAGTCGATATAGATTGCTTAATTTTTATATGCAAGAAAATCGGTTTTATACCTAAATGTAAAATTCGGCAGTTTTTTCCGAATGCACTGCCTTTTTGGCTTTATGCCAACTTCTGGAAGACGAAGAAGGTTAACTTACTTTAATATATGAAGATAATGATTTGAATCAACTCAATATGGATTGCCAATTGTGTATATGCAAGAAAACCGGTTTTATACCTAAATGTAAAATGGTGGAATTTTCCCAAATGCACTGTCGTCTTGGCTTTATCCCAACTACTGTAAGACGAAGAAGGTTAATTAACTTTAATATGTGAAGTTTATGATTTGAATCAAGTCGATATAGATTGCTTAATTGCAAGAAAATCGGTTTTATACCTAAATGTAAAATTCGGCAGTTTTTTCCGAATGCACTGCCTTTTTGGCTTTATGTTAATTAATTTTAATATGTGACTTTAATGATTTGAAGCAACTTCATATGTATTTCCAAATGTGGATATGCAAGAAAATCGGTTTTATACCTAAATGTAAAATGGTGGAATTTTCCCAAATGCACTGTCGTCTTGGCTTTATCCCAACTACTGTAAGACGAAGAAGGTTAATTAACTTTAATATGTCAAGTTTATGATTTACATCATTTTGATATGGATTGCTAAATGTTTAAATGCAAGAAAATCGGTTTTATATCTAAATGTAAAGTTATGGAATTTTTTCCAAATGCACTAAGGTTATGGCTTTATAAAAACTTGGGTAAGATGTTGAGGGTTAATTAACTTTAATATGTGAAGCTAATGATTTGAAGCAATTCGTTGTGGATTTCTAAATGTGTTTGTGCAAGAAAATCGGTTTTATACCTAAATGTAAAATTCTGGAATTTTTCCAAATGCGCTGTCGTTTTGGGTTTATGCCAACCACAGTAAGATGGTGAAGGTTAATTAACTTTAATACGTGAAGTTATTGATTTGAGTCAACTTGATATGGATTGCTAAGTGTGTATATGCGAGAAAATCGGTTTTGTACCTGAATGTAAAATTCAGGAATTTTTCCAAATGCACTTACGTCCAACTTCTGTAAGACGAAGAAGGTTAATTAACTTACATATGTGAAGTTTATGATTTGAATCAACTTGATATTGATCGCTAAATGTTTAAATGCAAGAAAATCGGTTTTATACCTAAATGTGAAATTATAGAATTTTTTCCAAATGCGCTGCAGTTATGGTCTTATGTCAACTTGAGTAAGATGATGAGTGTCAATTAACTTTAATATGTGAAGCCAATGATTTGAGGCATTTTGATATGTATTTCTAAATGTGTATATGCAAGAAAACCGGTTTTATACCTAAATGTAAAATTCTGGAATTTTTCCAAATGCACTGTCGTTTTGGCTTTATGCCAACTTCTGTAAGTTGAAGAAGGTTAATTAACTTTAATACGTGAAGTTAATGATTTGAGTCAACTTGATATGGATTGCTATTTGTTTAAATGCAAGAAAATCGGTTTTATATCTAAATGTAAAGTAATGGAATTGTTTCCAAATGCGCTGCCGTTATGGTCTTATGTCAACTTGAGTAAGATGATAAGGGTTAATTAACTTTAATATGTGAAGATAATGATTTGAAGCAATTCGTTGTGGATTTCTAAATGTGTGTATGCCAGAAAATTGGTATTATACCTAAATGTAAAATTTTCGAAATTTCCCAAATGCACTGCCGTTAATGTCTTATGTCAACTTTGGTAAGACGAAGAAGGTTAATTAACTTTAATATATAAAGTTAATGATTTGAAACAACTCGATATCGATTGCCAAATGTGTATATGCAAGAAAACCGGTTTTGTACCTGAATGTTAAATTGAGGATTTTTTCCAAATGCACTGTCGTCTTGGCTCTATGTCAACTTCAGTAAGATGAAGAATGTTAACTAACTTTAATATGTAAAGTTAACGATTTAAAGCAAATTCATATGTATTTCTACATGTGTGTATGCAATAAAATTGGCTTTATAGCTAAATGTAAAATTGTGGAGGTTTTTCAAATGCACTGTCGTTAAAGCTTTGTGTCAACTTGGGTAAATTGATGAGGGTTAATAAATCTTTATAAGTGGAAATAATGATTTTAAGCAATTCGTTGTGGGTTTCCAAATGTGTTTATGCAAGAAAATCGGTTTTATACCTAAATTTAAAATTCTGTATTTTTTCCCAATGCTCTCTCGTTTTTCTTTATGCCAACTTCTGTAATTTGAAGAAGGTTAATTAAATTTAATATGTTAAGTTAATGACTTGACGGAAATTGATATAGATTTCTAAATGTGTACATGCAAGAAAACCGGTTTTATATGCAAATCTAAAATTATGGAACTTTTTCCAAATGCCCTGCCGTTATGGCTTTATGTCAACTTGGGTAAAATGGTGAGGGTTAATTAATTTTAATATGCGGAGCTAATGATTTGAAGCAACTCGCTGTGGATTTCTAAATGTGTGTATGCAAGAAAATCGGTTTTATACCTATATGTCATATTCTGGAATTTTCCCAAATGCATTGTCGTTTTGGCTTTATGCCAACATTACTCATGTTCAGTTGATGATGAGCTGAAATTTGGAAATCCACAGCGAATGATGAGCAATTCGCTGTGGATTTCTTAATGTGTGTATGCAAGAAATTCGGTAATATACCTATATGTAAAATTCTGGAATTTTCCCAAATGCATTGTCGTTTTGGCTTTATGCCAACTTCTGTAAGTTGAAGAAGGTTAATTAACTACATATAATATGTTAAGCTTATGATTTGAAGCAGCTTGATATGTGATTCTAAATATGTATATGCAAGAAAATCGGTTTAATACCTAAATGTAGAATTCTGGAATTTTTTCCAAATGCACTGCCGTTATGGCTTTATGTCAACTTGAGAAAGATGATGAGGGTTAATTAACTTTTATACGTCAAACTAGCGATTTGAAGCAACTTGATAGGGATTTCTTAATGTGTATATGCGAGAAAATCGGTTTTATACCTAAATCTAAAATTATGGAATTTTTCCAAATGCACTGTCGTTTTGGCTTTATGCCAACTTCTGTAAGATGAAGAAGGTAAATTAACTTTAATATGTGAAGTTAATGATTTGAATCAACTTCATATGTATTTCTAAATGTGGATATGCAAGAAAATCGGTTTTATACCTAAATGTAAAATTCTGGAATTTTTCCAAATGCGCTGCCGTTTTTGCTTTACGCCAACTACAGTAAGATGCTGAGGGTTAAATAACTTTAATATGTGAAGTATATGATCTGAGTCAACTTGATGGAAATGTGTATATGCAAGAAAATCGGTTTTATACGTAAATCTAAAACTATGGAACTTTTTCAAATGCACTGTCATTTTGGCTTTATGCCAACTTCTGTAAGATGAAGAAGGTTACTTAACTTTTATATGTGAAGTTAATGATTTGAATCAACTTGATATGTATTTCTAAATGTGTATATGCCAGAAAACCGGTTTTATACTTAAATGTAAAATTATGGAGTTTTTCCAAATGCACTGTCGTTTTGGCTTTATAAAAACTTTTGTAAGTTGAAAAAGGTTAATTAACTTTAATATGTTAAGCTAACGATTTAAAGCGACTTGACAAGTATTTCTTAATCTGTACATGCAATAAAATCGGTTTTATACCTAAATGTAAAATTCTGGAATGTCTCCAAATGCACTGCCGTTTTTGCTTTATCCCAACATGAGTACGATGGTGAAGGTTAATTAACTTTAGTACGTGATGTTAATGATTTGAGTCAACTTGATGGAAATGTGTATATGCAAAAAAATCAGTTTTATACCTAAATGTAAAAATCTGGATTTTTTCCTAATGCACTGCCCTTATGGCTTTATGTCAACTTGAGTAAGATGATGAGGGTTAATTAATTTTAATATGTCAAACTAGCGATTTGAAGCAACTTGATAGGGATTTCTTAATGTGTATATGCAAGAAAATCAGTTTTATACCTAAATCTAAAATTATGGGTTTTTTTTTTCAAATGCGCTGCCGTTATGGCTTTATGTCAACTTTAGTAAGATGATGAGAGTTAATTAACTTTAATATGTTAAGCTAATGATTTGAGGCAATTTGGTATGTATTTCTAAATATGTACATATATGCAAGAAAATCAATTTTATACCTAAATGTAAAATTATGAAATTATTTCCGATTGCACTGCCGTTATGGCTTTATGTCAACTTTAGTAAGATGATTAGGGTTAATTAACTTTAATATGTGAAGCTTATGATTTGAAGCAATTCGTTGTGGATTTCTAATTGTGTATATGCAAGAAAATCGGTTTTATACCTAAATGTAAAATTCTCGAATTTTTCCAAATGCACTGCCGTTAGGGTCTTATGTCATCTTTGGTAAGACGAAGTAGGTTAATTAACTTTAATATATAAAGTTAATGATTTGAATCAACTCGGTATGTAATGCCAAATGTGTATATGCAAGAAAACTGGTTTTGTACCAAAATGTAAAATTGAGGAATTTTTACAAATGCACTGTCGTCTTAGCTCTATGTCAACTTTGGTAAGATGAAGAATGTTAACTAACTTTAATATGTAAAGTTAACGATTTAAAGCGACTTGACAGGTATTTCTAAATGTGTATATGCAATAAAATCGGCTTTATAGCTAAATGTAAAATTGTCAACGTTTTCCAAATGCACTGTCGTTATGGCTTTATGTCAACTTGGGTAAGATGATGGGGGTTAATTAACTTTATTATGTGATGGTAATGATTTGAACCAATTCGATGTGGATTTCTAAATGTGTGTATGCAAGAAATTCGGTTTTATACCTATATGTAATATTCTTTAATTTTTCCAAATGCGCTGCCGTTTTTGCTTTATGCCAACATGAGTAAGATGATGAGGGTTAATTAACTTTAGTATGTGGAAATAATGATTTTAAGCAATTCGTTGTGGATTTCTAAATGTGTTTATGCAAGAAAATGGGTTTTATAACTAAATGTAAAATTCTGTAATTTTTCTCATTGCCCTCTCGTTTTTTCTTTATGCCAACTTCTGTAATTTGAAGAAGGTTAATTAACTTTAATATGTTAACCTAATGACTTGAAGGAAATTAATATAGATTTCTAAATGTGTACATGCAAAAAAATCGGTTTTATATGTAAATGTAAAATTATGGAACTTTTTCCGAATGCAATGCCGTTATGGCTTTATGTCAACTTTAGTAAGATGATTAGGGTTAATTAACTTTAATATGTGAATCTAATGATTTGAAGCAATTCGTTGTGGATTTCTAATTGTGTATATGCAAGAAAATCGGTTTTATACCTAAATGTAAAATTCTCGAATTTTTCCAAATGCACTGCCGTTAGGGGCTTATGTCATCTTTGGTAAGACGAAGTAGGTTAATTAACTTTAATATATAAAGTTAATGATTTGAATCAACTCGATTTGTATTTCCAAATGTGTATATGCAAGAAAACCGGTTTTGTACCAAAATGTAAAATTGAGGAATTTTTACAAATGCACTGTCGTCTTGGCTCTATGTCAACTTTGGTAAGATGAAGAATGTTAACTAACTTTAATATGTAAATTTAACGATTTAAAGCAAATTCATATGTATTTCTAAATGTGTATATGCAATAAAATCGGCTTTATAGCTAAATATAAAATTGTGAACGTTTTCCGAATGCACTGTCGTTATGGCTTTATGTCAACTTGGGTAAGATGATGAGGGTTAATTAATTTATTATATGATGGTAATGATTTGAACCAATTCGCTGTGGATTTCTAAATGTGTGTATGCAAGAAATTTGGTTTTATACCTATATGTAATGCTCTGGATTTTTTCCAAATCCGCTGCCTTTTTTGCTTTATGCCAACATGAGTAAGATGGTGAGGGTTAATTAAATTTAGTATGTGAAGTTAATGATTTGAATCAAGTCGGTATGTATTACTTAATGTTTAAATGCAAGAAAATCGGTGTTATACCTAAATGTAAAATTTTGGAATTTTTTCCAAATGCGCTGCCGTTATGGTTTTATAACAACTTGAGTAAGATGATGTGGGTTTATTAAATTTAATATTGATGCTAATGATTTGAAGCAATTTGTTGTGGATTTCTAAATGTGTATATGCAAGAAAATTGGTTTTATACATAAATGTAAAATTCTGGAAATTTTCCAAATGCGCTACCGTTTTTGCCTTATGCCAACATGAGTAAGATGGTGACGGTTAATTAACTTTGATATGTGAAGTTAATGATTTGAATCAATTCGATATGTATTGCTAAATGTTTAAATGCAAGAAAACCTGTGTTATACCTAAATGTAAAATTTTGGAATATTTTCCAAATGCGCTGCCGTTATGGTCTTATGTCAACTTGAGTAAGATGATGAGGGTTTATTAACTTTAATAATTAAGCTATTGATTTGAAGCAATTTGTTGTGGATTTCTAAATGTGTATATGCAAAAACATCGGTTTTGTACTTATATGTAATATTCTGGAATTTTTTCCAAATGCACTGCCGTTATGGCTTTATGTCAGCTTGAGTAAGATGATGAGGGTTAATTAACTTTAATGTGTCAAACCAGCGATTTGAAGCAACTTGATAGGGATTTCTAAAGGTGTATATGCAAGAAAATTGGTTTTATACCTAAATGTACAATTCTGGATTTTTTCCAAACTGCCGTTTTTGCTTTATGTCAACTTGGGTAAGATGGTGAGGGTTAATTGAGTTTAATATGTGGAAATAATGAGTTTAAGCAATTCGTTGTGGATTTCTAAATGTGTTTATGCAAGAAAATTGGTTTTATAACTAAATGTAAAATTCTGTAATTTTTCTCAATGCTCTCTCGTTTTTTCTTTATGCCAACTTCTGTAATTTGAAGAAGGTTAATTAACTTTAATATGTTAACCTAATGACCTGAAGGAAATTAATATAGATTTCTAAATGTGTACTTGCAAGAAAATCGGTTTTATATGTAAATGTAAAATTATAGAACTTTTTCCAAATGCCCTGCCGTTATGGCTTTATGTTAACTTGAGTAAGATGATGAGGGTTAATTAACTTTATTATGTGATGGTAATGATTTGAACCAATTCGCTGTGGATTTCTAAATGTGTGTATGCAAGAAAATCGGTTTTATACCTAAATGTAAAATTCTAGGATTTTTCCAAATGCACTGCCGTTTTTGCTTTATCCCAACATGAGTACGATGGTGAAGGTTAATTAACTTTAATACGTGATGTTATTGATTTGAGTCAACTTGATGGAAATGTGTATATGCAGAAAATCGGTTTTATAACTAATTGTAAAGTTCTGGAATTTTTCCAAATGCACTGTCGTTTTGGCTTTATGCCAACTTCTTTAAGATGAAGTAGGTTAAATAACATTAATATGTTAAGCTAATTATTTAAAGCAAATCGTTGTGGATTTCTTAATGTGTATATGCAAGAAATTCGGTTATATACCTATGTGTAAAATTCTGGAATTTTCCCAAATGCAATGTCGTTTTGGCTTTATGCAAACTTCTGTAAGTTGAAAAAGGTAAATTAACTTCAATATGTTAAGCTAACGATTTGAAGCGACTTGACAGGTATTTCTTAATGTGTACATGCCAGAAAGTCGGTTTTATACCTAAATGTAAGATTCTGGAATTTTTCCAAATGCGCTGCCATTTTTGCTTTACGCCAACTTCAGTAAGATGGTGAGGGTTAAACAACTTTAATATGTGAAGTTTATGGTTTGAGTCAACTTGATGGAAATGTGTATATGCAAGAAAATCGGTTTTATACCTAAATCTAAAATTATGGAATTTTTCCAAATGCACTGCCGTCTTGGCTTTATGCAAACTTCTGTAAGTTGAAAAAGGTTAATTAACTTTAATATGTTAACCTAATGACCTGAAGGAAATTAATATAGATTTCTAAATGTGTACATGCAAGAAAATCGGTTTTATATGTAAATGTAAAATTATAGAACTTTTTCCAAATGCCCTGCCGTTATGGCTTTATGTTAACTTGAGTAAGATGATGAGGGTTAATTAACTTTATTATGTGATGGTAATGATTTGAGCCAATTCGCTGTGGATTTCTAAATGTGTGTATGCAAGAAAATCGGTTTTATACCTAAATGTAAAATTCTAGTATTTTTCCAAATGCACTGCCGTTTTTGCTTTATCCCAACATAAGTACGATGGTGAAGGTTAATTAACTTTAATACGTGATGTTGTTGATTTTAGTCAACTTAATGGAAATGTGTATATGCAGAAAATCGGTTTTATACCTAAATGTAAAATTCTGGAATTTCTCCAAATGCACTGCCGTTTTTGCCTTATCCCAACATGAGTACGATGGTGAAGGTTAATTAACTTTAATATGTCAAACTAGTTATTTGAAGCAACTTGATAGGGATTTCTTAATGTGTACATGCCAGAAAGTCGGTTTTATACCTAAATGTAAGATTCTGGAATTTTTCCAAATGCGCTGCCATTTTTGCTTTACGCCAACTTCAGTAAGATGGTGAGGGTTAAACAACTTTAATATGTGAAGTTTATGGTTTGAGTCAACTTGATGGAAATGTGTATATGCAAGAAAATCGGTTTTATACCTAAATCTAAAATTATGGAATTTTTCCAAATGCACTGCCGTTAGGGTCTTTTGTCATCTTTGGTAAGACGAAGTAGGTTAATTACCTTTAATATATAAAGTTAATGATTTGAATCAACTCGATATGTATTGCCAAATGTGTATATGCAAGAAAACCGGTTTTGTACCTAAATGTAAAATTGAGGAACTTTTCCAAATGCACTGTCGTCTTGGCTTTATGTCAACTTGAGTAAGATGATGAGGGTTAATTAATTTTAATATGTCAAACTAGCGATTTGAAGCAACTTGATAGGGAATTCTTACTGTGTATATGCAAGAAAATCGGTTTTGTACCTAAATGTAAAGTTTGGAATTTTTTCCAAATGCACTGCCGTTATGGCTTTATGTAAACCTGAGTAAAATGATGAGGGTTAATTAACTTTAATATGTCAAACTAGCGATTTGAAGCAACTTGATAGGGATCTCTTACTGTGTATATGCAAGAAAATCGGTTTTATACCTAAATGTAAAGTTTGGAATTTTTTCCAAATGCACTGCCGTTATGGCTTTATGTCAACTTGAGTAAGATGATGAGGGTTAATTAACTTTAGTATGTTAAGCTAACGTTTTGAAGCAACTTGATTGAGATTTCTAAATGTCTGCATGCAAGAAAATCGGTTTTATACTTAAATCTAAAATTATGGAATTTTTTTCAAATGAGCTGGCGTTATGGCTTTATGTCAACTTTAGTAAGATGATGAGGGTTAATTAACTTTAATATGTGAAACTAATGATATGAAGCAATTTGATAAGTATTTCTAAATATGTACATATATGCAAGAAAATCAATTTAATACCTAAATGTAAAATTCTGTAATTTTTTCCAAATGCACTGCCGTTAGGGTCTTATGTCATCTTTGGTAAGACGAAGAAGGTTAATTAACTTTAATATATAAAGTTAATGATTTGAATCAACTCGGTATGTATTGCCAAATGTGTATATGCAAGAAAACCGGTTTTGTACCTTAATGTAAAATTGAGGAACTTTTCTAAATGCACTGTCGTCTTGGCTTTATGTCAACTTGAGTAAGATGATGAGGGTTAATTAACTTTAATATGTCAAACTAGCGATTTGAAGCAACTTGATAGGGATTTCTTAATGTGTATATGCAAAAAAATCAGTTTTATACCTAAATCTAAAATTGTGGAATTTTTTCCTAACGCACTGCCGTTATGGCTTTATGTCAACTTGAGTAAGATGATGAGGGTTAATTGACTTTAGTATGTCAAACTAGCGATTTGAAGCAACTTGATAGGGATTTCTTACTGTGAAAATCGGTTTTATACCTAAATGTAAAGTTTGGAATTTTTTCCAAATGCACTGCCGTTATGGCTTTATGTCAACTTGAGTAAGATGATGAGGGTTTTGAAGCAACTTGATAGAGATTTCTAAATGTCTGCATGCAAGAAAATCGGTTTTATACTTAAATCTAAAATTATGGAATCTTTTTCAAATGAGCTTCCTAACGCACTGCCGTTATGGCTTTATGTCAACTTGAGTAAGATGATGAGGGTTAATTGACTTAAATATGTCAAACTAGCGATTTGAAGCAACTTGATAGGGATTTCTTACTGTGTATATGCAAGAAAATCGGTTTTATACCTAAATGTAAAGTTTGGAATTTTTTCCAAATGCACTGCCGTTATGGCTTTATGTCAACTTTAGTAAGATGATGAGGGTTAATTAACTTTAATATGTGAAGCTAATGATTTGATGCAATTTGATATGTATTTCTAAATATGTACATATATGCAAGAAAATCAATTTAATACCTAAATGTAAAATTCTGTAATTTTTTCCAAATGCACTGCCGTTAGGGTCTTATGTCATCTTTGGTAAGACGAAGAAGGTTAATTAACTTTAATATATAAAGTTAATGATTTGAATCAACTCGGTATGTATTGCCAAATGTGTATATGCAAGAAAACCGGTTTTGTACCTAAATGTAAAATTGAGGAACTTTTCCAAATGCACTGTCGTCTTGGCTTTATGTCAACTTGAGTAAGATGATGAGGGTTAATTAACTTTAATATGTCAAACTAGCGATTTGAAGCAACTTGATAGGGATTTCTTAATGTGTATATGCAAAAAAATCAGTTTTATACCTAAATCTAAAATTGTGGAATTTTTTCCTAACGCACTGCCGTTATGGCTTTATGTCAACTTGAGTAAGATGATGAGGGTTAATTGACTTTAGTATGTCAAACTAGCGATTTGAAGCAACTTGATAGGGATTTCTTACTGTGAAAATCGGTTTTATACCTAAATGTAAAGTTTGGAATTTTTTCCAAATGCACTGCCGTTATGGCTTTATGTCAACTTGAGTAAGATGATGAGGGTTTTGAAGCAACTTGATAGAGATTTCTAAATGTCTGCATGCAAGAAAATCGGTTTTATACTTAAATCTAAAATTATGGAATCTTTTTCAAATGAGCTTCCTAACGCACTGCCGTTATGGCTTTATGTCAACTTGAGTAAGATGATGAGGGTTAATTGACTTAAATATGTCAAACTAGCGATTTGAAGCAACTTGATAGGGATTTCTTACTGTGTATATGCAAGAAAATCGGTTTTATACCTAAATGTAAAGTTTGGAATTTTTTCCAAATGCACTGCCGTTATGGCTTTATGTCAACTTGAGTAAGATGATGAGGGTTAATTAACTTTAGTATGTTAAGCTAACGTTTTGAAGCAACTTGATAGAGATTTCTAAATGTCTGCATGCAAGAAAATCGGTTTTATACTTAAATCTAAAATTATGGAATTTTTTTCAAATGAGCTGGCGTTATGGCTTTATGTCAACTTTAGTAAGATGATGAGGGTTAATTAACTTTAATATGTGAAGCTAATGATTTGATGCAATTTGATATGTATTTCTAAATATGTACATATATGCAAGAAAATCAATTTAATACCTAAATGTAAAATTCTGTAATTTTTTCCAAATGCACTGCCGTTAGGGTCTTATGTCATCTTTGGTAAGCCGAAGAAGGTTAATTAACTTTAATATATAAAGTTAATGATTTCAATCAACTCGGTATGTATTGCCAAATGTGTATATGCAAGAAAACCGGTTTTGTACCTAAATGTAAAATTGAGGAACTTTTCCAAATGCACTGTCGTCTTGGCTTTATGTCAACTTGAGTAAGATGATGAGGGTTAACTAACTGTAATATGTCAAACTAGCGATTTGAAGCAACTTGATAGGGATTTCTAAGTGTGTGTATATGCAAGAAAATCAGTTTTATACCTGAATCTAAAATTATGGAATTTTTTCCAAATGCACTGCCGTTATGGCTTTATGTCAACTTGAGTAAGATGATGAGGGTTAATTAACTTTAGTATGTTAAGCTAGCGTTTTGAAACAACTTGATAGGGATTTCTAAATGTCTGCATGCAAGAAAATCAGTTTTATACTTAAATCTAAAATTATGGAATTTTTTTCAAATGCGCTGGCGTTATGGCTTTATGTCAACTTCAGTAAGATGATGAGTGTTAATTAACTGTAATATGTGAAACTAATGATATGAAGCAATTTGATAAGTATTTCTTAATATGTACATATATGCAAGAAAATCAATTTAATACCTAAATGTAAAATTCTGTAATTTTTTCCAAATGCACTGCCGTTAGGGTCTTATGTCATCTTTGGTAAGCCGAAGAAGGTTAATTAACTTTAATATATAAAGTTAATGATTTCAATCAACTCGGTATGTATTGCCAAATGTGTATATGCAAGAAAACCGGTTTTGTACCTAAATGTAAAATTGAGGAACTTTTCCAAATGCACTGTCGTCTTGGCTTTATGTCAACTTGAGTAAGATGATGAAGGTTAACTAACTTTATTATGTCAAACTAGCGATTTGAAGCAACTTGATAGGGATTTCTTAATGTGTATATGCAAGAAAATCAGTTTTATACCTGAATCTAAAATTATGGAATTTTTTCCTAATGCACTGCCGTTATGGCTTTATGTCAACTTGAGTAAGATGATGAGGGTTAATTAACTTTAATATGTCAAACTAGCGATTTGAAGCAACTTGATAATGATTTCTTACTGTGTATATGCAAGAAAATCGGTTTTATACCTAAATGTAAAGTTTGGAATTTTTTCCAAATGCACTGCCGCTATGGCTTTATGTCAACTTGAGTAAGATGATGAGGGTTAATTAACTTTAGTATGTTAAGCTAGCGTTTTGAAACAACTTGATAGGGATTTCTAAATGTCTGCATGCAAGAAAATCGGTTTTGTACTTAAATCTAAAATTATGGAGTTTTTTTCAAATGCGCTGGCGTTATGGCTTTATGTTAACTTTAGTAAGATGATGAGGGTTAATTAACTTTAATATGTGAAGCTAATGATTTGAAGCAATTTGGTAAGTATTTCTAAATATGTACATATATGCAAGAAAATCAGTTTAATACCTAAATGTAAAATTCTGTAACTTTTTCCAAATGCACTGCCGTTAGGGTCTTATGTCATCTTTGGTAAGACGAAGAAGGTTAATTAACTTTAATATATAAAGTTAATGATTTGAATCAACTCGGTATGTATTGCCAAATGTGTATATGCAAGAAAACCGGTTTTGTACCTGAATGTAAAATTATGAAATTTTTTTCCAAATGCACCGTCGTCTTGGCCTTATGTCAACTTGAGTAAGATGATGGGGGTTAATTAACTTAAATATGTCAAACTAGCGATTTTAAGCAACTTGATAGGGATTTCTTAAAGTGTATATGCAAGAAAATCAGTTTTATAGCTAAATCTAAAATTATGGAATTTTTTCCTAATGCAGTGCCGTTATGGCTTAATGTCAACTTTGGTAAGATGATGAGGGTTAATTGACTTTAATATGTCAAACTAGCGATTTGAAGCATGTTGATAGGGATTTCTTAATGTGTATATGCAAGAAAATCAGTTTTATACCTAAAACTAAAATTATGGAATTTTTTCCTAATGCACTGCCGTTATGGCTTTATGTCAACTTGAGTAAGATGATGAGGGTTAATTGACTTTAATATGTCAAACTAGCGATTTGAAGCTATTTGATAAGTATTTCTAAATATGTACATATATGCAAGAAAATCAATTTAATACCTAAATGTAAAATTCTGTAATTTTTTCCAAATGCACTGCCGTTAGGGTCTTATATCATCTTTGGTAAGACGAAGAAGGTTAATTAACTTTAATATATAAAGTTAATGATTTGAATCAACTCGGTATGTATTGCCAAATGTATATATGCAAGAAAACCTGTTTTGTACCTAAATGTAAAATTGAGGAACTTTTTCAAATGCACTGTCGTCTTGGCTTTTTGTCAACTTGAGTAAGATGATGAGGGTTAATTAACTTTAATATGTCAGACTAGCGATTTGAAGCAACTTGATAGGGATTTCTTACTGTGTATATGCAAAAAAATCGGTTTAAGATGATGAGGGTTAATTAACTTTAATATGTCAAACTAGCGATTTGAAGCAACCTGATAGGGATTTCTTAATGTGTATATGCAAGAAAATCAGTTTTATACCTAAATCTAAAATTATGGAATTTTTTTCAAACGCGCTGGCGTTATGGCTTTATGTCAACTTTAGTAAGATGATGAGGGTTAATTAACTTTAATATGTGAAGCTAATGATTTGATGCAATTTGATATGTATTTCTAAATATGTACATATATGCAAGAAAATCAATTTAATACCTAAATGTAAAATTCTGTAATTTTTTCCAAATGCACTGCCGTTAGGGTCTTATGTCATCTTTGGTAAGACGAAGAAGGTTAATTAACTTTAATATATAAAGTTAATGATTTGAATCAACTCGGTATGTATTGCAAAATGTGTATATGAAAGAAAACCGGTTTTGTACCTAAATGTAAAATTGAGGAATTTTTCCAAATGCACTGTCGTCTTGGCTCTATGTCAACTTTGGTAAGATGAAGAATGTTAACTAACTTTTATATGTAAAGTTAACGATTTAAAGCAAATTCATATGTATTTCTAAATGTGTATATGCAATAAAATCGGCTTTATAGCTAAATGTAAAATTGTGGAAGTTTTCCAAATGCACTGTCGTTATGGCTTTGTGTCAACTTGGGTAAGATGTTGAGGGTTAATTAACTTTATTATGTGATGGTAATGATTTGAACCAATTCGCTGTGGATTTCTAAATGTGTGTATGCAAGAAATTCAGTTTTATACCTATATGTAATATTCTGGAATTTTTCCAAATGCGCTGCCGTTTTTGCTTTATGCCAACATGAGTAAGATGATGAGGTTTAATTAACTTTAATATGTGGAAATAATGATTTTAAGCAATTCGTTGTGGATTTCTAAATGTGTTTATGCAAGAAAATGGGTTTTATAACTAAATGTAAGATTTTGTAATTTTTCTTAATGCTCTCTCGTTTTTTCTTTATGCCAACTTTTGTAATTCGAAGAAGGTTAATTAAATTTAATATGTCAACCTAATGACTTGAAGAAAATTAAGATATTATTTCTAAATGTGTGTATGCAAGAAATTCGGTTTTAGACCTATATGTAATATTCTGGAATTTTTCCAAATGCGCTGCCTTTTTTGCTTTATGCCAACATGAGTACGATGATGAGGTGTTAATTAACTTTAATATGTGAAGCTTATGATTTAAAGCAATTTGTTGTGAATTTCTTAATGTGTAAATGCAAAAAAAATCGGTTTAATACCTAAATGTAAAATTCTGGAATTTTCCCAAATGCATTGTCATTTTGGCTTTATGCCAACTTCTGTAAGTTGAAGAAGGTTAATTAACTTTAATATGTGAAGCTAATGATTTGAAGCAACTTGATATGCGAGTCTAAATATGCATATGCAAGAAAAAAGGTTTAATACCTAAATGTAAAATTATGGAATTTTTTCCAAATGCACTACCGTTATGGTCTTATGTCAACTTGAATAAGATGATGCGGGTTAATTACTTTTAATATGTGAAACTAATGATTTGATGAAACTGATATAGATTTCTAAATGTGTAGATGCAAGAAAATCAGCTTTTTACCTAATTGTAAAATTCTGGAATTTTTCCTAATGCCCTGCTGTTATGGCTTTATGTCAACTTGAGTAAGATGATGAGGCTTAATTAACTTTAATATGTGAAGTTAATGATTTAAATCAACTCGATATGGATTGCTAAATGTTTTAATGCAAGATAATCGGTTTTATACCTAAATGTGAAATTATGGAATTTTTCCAAAGGCACTGTCGTTTTGGCTTTATGCCAACTTCTGTAAGATGAAGAAAGTTAGTTAACTTTAATATGTGAAGTTAATGATTTGACTCAACTTGATATGTATTTCTAAATGTGTATACGCAAGAAAATCGGCTTTTTACCTAATTGTAAAATTCTGGAATTTTTCCAAAAGCACTGCCGTTTTTGCTTTATCCCAACATGAGTACGACGGTGAAGGTTAATTAATTTTAATGTGTCAAACTAGTGATTTGAAGCAACTTGATAGGGATTTCATAATATGTTTATGCAAGAAAATTGGTTTTATACCTAAACGTAAAATTCTGGAATTTTTCCAAATGCACTGCCGTTTTTGCTTTATCCCAACATGAGTACGATGGTGAAGGTTAATTAACTTTAATACGTGAAGCAAATGATTTGAGTCAACTTGATGGAAATGTGTATATGCATGAAAATCAATTTATACCTAAATGTAAAATTCTGGAATTTTTTCCAAATACAATGCCGTTATGTCTTTATGTCCACTTGAGTAAGATGATGAAGGTTAATTAACTTTAATATGTTCAATAGCGACTTGAAGCAACTTGATAGGGATTTCTTAATGTGTATATGCAAGAAAATCGGTTTTATACTTAAATGTAAGCTTCTGTAAATTTTCCAATTGCTCTGCCTGTTTGGCTTCATGCCAACTTCAGTAAAATGATAAAGGTTAATTAACTTTAACATGTTAAGCTAATGATTTGAAGCAATTTGATATGTATTTCTAAATATGTAAATATATGCAAGAAAATCAATTTAATACCTAAATGCAAAATAATGAAATTTTTTCCAAATACACTGCCGTTAAGGTTTTATGTCATCTTTGAAAAGACGAAGAAGGTTAATTAACTTTAATATATAAAGTTAATGATTTGAATCAACTCGGTATGTGTTGCCAAATGTGTATATGCAAGAAAACCGGTTTTGTACCTAAATGTAAAATTGAGGAATTTTTCCATATGCACTGTCGTCTTGGCTCTATGTCAAGTTTGGTAAGATGAAGAATGTTAACTACTTTTAATATGTAAAGTTAACGATTTAAAGCAAATTCATATGTATTTCTTAATGTGTATATGCAACAAAATCGGCTTTATAGCTAAATGTAAAATTGTAGACGTTTTCCAAATGCACAATCGTTATGGCTTTATGTCAACTTGGGTAAGATTGTGAGGTTTAATTAAGTTTAATATCTGGAAATAATGGGTTTAAGCAATTCGTTGTGGATTTCTAAATGTGTGTATGCAAGAAAATGGGTTTTATAACTAAATGTAAAATTCTGTAATTTTTCTCAATGCTCTGACGTTTTTTCTTTATGCCAACTTCTGTAATTTGAAGAAGGTAAATTAACTTTAATATGTTAACCTAATGCCTTGAAGGAAATAAATGTAGATTTCTAAATGTGTACATGCAAGAAAATCGGTTTTATATGTAAATGTAAAATTATGGAACTTTTTCCAAATGCCCTGCCGTTATGGCTTTATGTCAACTTGAGTAAGATGATGAGGGTTAATTAACTTTAATATGAGAAGTTAACGATTTGAAGCAATTTGTTGTGGATTTCTAAATGAGTGTATGCAAGAAATTCGGTTTTATACCTGTATGTAATATTCTGGAATTTTTCCAAATGCGCTGCCGTTTTGCTTTATGCCAACATGAGTTAGATGATGAGGGTTAATTAACTTTAATATGTGAAGCTAATGATTTGAATCAACTCGATATGTATTGCTTAATGTGTACATGCAAGAAAATCGGTTTTAAACCTAAATGCAATTTTGGAATTTTTCCAAATGCGCTGCCGTTTTTTCTTTATGCCAACATGTGTAAGAGATGAGGGTTAATTAACTTAATTGTGTTAAGTTAATGATTTGAAGCAATTCGATATGTATTGCTAAATGTTTAAATGCAAGAAAACCGGTGTTATACCTAAATGTAAAATTTTGGAATTTTTTCCAAATGCGCTGCCGTTATGGTCTTATGTCAACTTGAGTAAGATGATGAGGGTTTATTAACTTTAATATTGAAGCTAATGATTTGAAGCAATTTGATGTGGATTTCTAAATATGTATATGCATGAAAATCTGTTTAATACCTAAATGTAAAATTATGGAAATTTTTCCAAATGCACTCCCGTTATGGTCTTATGTCAACTTGAATAAGATGATGAGGGTTAATTACTTTTAATATGTGAAACTAATGATTTGATGAAACTGATATAGATTTCTAAATGAAAAAAAAGAAAATCGGCTTTTTACCTAATTGTAAAATTCTGGAATTTTTCCTAATGCCCTGCTGTTATGGCTTTATTTCAACTTGAGTAAGATGATGAGGCTTAATTAACTTTAATATGTTAAGCTAATGATTTAAAGCAATTCGTTGTGGATTTCTTAATGTGTAAATGCAAATAAATCGGTTTTATACCTAAATGTAAAATTCTGGAATTTTCCCAAATGCATTGTCGTTTTGGCTTTATGCCAACTTCTGTAAAATGAAGAAGGTTAATTAACTTCAATATGTGAAGCTAATGATTTGAAGCAACTTGATATGCGAGTCTAAATATGTATATGCAAGAAAAAAGGTTTAATACCTAAATGTAAAATTATGGAACTTTTTCCAAATGCACTGTCAACTTGAATAAGATGATGCGGGTTAATTAATTTTAATATGCGAAACTAATGATTTGATGAAACTGATATAGATTTCTAAATGTGTACATGCAAGAAAATCGGTTTTATACCTAATTGTAAAATTCTGGAATTTTTCCAAATGCACTGTCGTTTTGGCTTTATGCCAACTTCTGTAAGATGAAGAAGGTTCGTTAACTTTAATATGTGAAGCTAATGATTTGAGTCAACTTGATATATATTTCTAAATGTGTATACGCAAGAAAATCAGCTTTTTACCTAACTGTAAAATTCTGGAATTTTTCAAAAAGCACTGCCGTTTTTGCTTTTTCCCAACATGAGTACGAGGGTGAAGGTTAATTAACTTTAATACGTGAAGTTAATGATTTGACTCAACTTGATGGAAATGTGTATATGCAAGAAAATCGGTTTTATACCTAAATGTAAAATTCTGGAATTTTTTCCAAATGCACTGCCGTTATGGCTTTATGTCAGCTTGAGTAAGATGATGAGGGTTAATTAACTTTAATGTGTCAAACTAGCGATTTGAAGCAACTTGATAGGGATTTCTAAATGTGTATATGCAAGAAAATTGGTTTTATACCTAAATGTAAAATTCTGGAATTTTTCCAAATGCACTGCCGTTTTTGCTTTATACCAACATGAGTACGATGGTGAAGGTTAATTAACTTTCATACGTGAAGTAAATGATTTGAGTCAACTTGATGGAAATGTGTATATGCAAGAAAATCATTTTTATACCTAAATGTAAAATTCTGGAATTTTTTCAAAATGCACTTCCGTTATGGCTTTATGTCCACTTGAGTAAGATGATGAAAAGTTAATTAGCTTTAATATGTCAAACTAGCGAATTGAAGCAACTTGACAGGGATTTCTTAATGTGTATATGCAAGAAAATCGGTTTTATACTTAAATGTAAGCTTCTGTAATTTTTTCAATTGCTCTGCCTTTTTGGCTTCATGCCAACTTCAGTAAAATGATGAAGGTTAATTAACTTTAATATGTTAAGCTAATGATTTGAAGCAATTTGATATGTATTTCTAAATATGTAAATATATGCAAGAAAATCAATTTAATACCTTAATGTAAAATAATGAAATTTTTTCCAAGTGCACTGCCGTTAAGGTCTTATGTCATCTTTGGTAAGACGAAGAAGGTTAATTATCTTTAATATATAAAGTTAATGATTTGAATCAACTCGGTATGTGTTGCCAAATGTGTATATGCAAGAAAACCGGTTTTGTACCTAATGTAAAATTGAGGAATTTTTCCATATGCACTGTCGTCTTGGCTCTATGTCAACTTTGGTAAGATAAAGAATGTTAACTAACTTTAATATGTAAAGTTAACGATTTAACGCAAATTCATATGTATTTCTAAATGTGTATATGCAACAAAATCGGTTTTTATAGCTAAATGTAAAATTGTGGACCTTTTCCAAATGCACAGTCGTTATGGCTTTATGTCAACTTGGGTAAGCTGGTGAGGGTTAATTAAGTTTAATATCTGGAAATAATGAGTTTAAGCAATTCGTTGTGGATTTCTAAATGTGTTTATGCAAGAAAATAGGTTTTATAACTAAATGTAAAATTCTGTAATTTTTCTGAATGCTCTCTCGTTTTTTCCTTATGCCAACTTCTGTAATTTGAAGAAGGTTAATAAACTTTAATATGATAACCTAATGACTTGAAGGAAATTAATATAGATTTCTAGATGTGTACATGCAAGAAAATCGGTTTTATATGTAAATGTAAAATTATGGAACTTTTTCCAAATGCCCTGCCGTTATGGCTTTATGTCAACTTGAGTAAGATGATGAGGGTTTATTAGCTTTAATATTGAAACTAATGATTTAAAGCAATTTGTTGTGGATTTCTAATTGTGTATATGCAAGAAAATCGGTTTTATACCTAAATGTAAAATTCTGGAAATTTTCCAAATGCGCTGCGGTTTTTGCTTTATACCAACATGAGTAAGATGGTGAGGGTTAATTAACTTTAATATGTGAAGTTAATGATTTGAATCAAGTCGATTTGTATTGCTAAATTTTTAAATGCAAGAGAATCGGTTTTATACCTAAATGTAAAATTTTGGATTTTTTCCAAATGCGCTGCCGTTATGGTCTTATGTCAACTTGAGTAAGATGATGAAAAGTTAATTAGCTTTAATATGTCAAACTAGCGAATTGAAGCAACTTGACAGGGATTTCTTAATGTGTATATGCAAGAAAATCGGTTTTATACTTAAAAGTAAGCTTCTGTAATTTTTTCAATTGCTCTGCCTGTTTGGCTTCATGCCAACTTCAGTAAAATGATGAAGGTTAATTAACTTTAATATGTTAAGCTATTGATTTGAAGCAATTTGATATGTATTTCTAAATATGTACATATATGCAAGAAAATCAATTTAATACCTAAATGTAAAATTCTGTAATTTTTTCCAAATGCACTGCCCTTAGGGTCTTATGTCATCTTTGGTAAGACGAAGAAGGTTAATTAACTTTAATATTTAAAGTTAATGATTTGAATCAACTCGGTATGTATTGCCAAATGTGTATATGCAAGAAAACCGGTTTTGTATCTAATGTAAAATTGAGGAATTTTTTCCATATGCACTGTCGTCTTGGCTCTATGTCAACTTTGGTAAGATGAAGAATGTTAACTAATTTTAATATGTAAAGTTAACGATTTAAAGCAAATTCATATGTATTTCTTAATGTGTATATGCAACAAAATCGGCTTTATAGCTAAATGTAAAATTGTAGACGTTTTCCAAATGCACAGTCGTTATGGCTTTATGTCAACTTGGGTAAGATGGTGAGGTTTAATTAAGTTTAATATCTGGAAATAATGGGTTTAAGCAATTCGTTGTGGATTTCTAAATGTGTTTATGCAAGAAAATGGGTTTTATAACTAAATGTAAAATTCTGTAATTTTTCTCAATGCTCTGTCGTTTTTTCTTTATGCCAACTTCTGTAATTTGAAGAAGGTAAATTAACTTTAATATGTTAACCTAATGCCTTGAAGGAAATAAATGTAGATTTCTAAATGTGTACATGCAAGAAAATCGGTTTTATATGTAAATGTAAAATTATGGAACTTTTTCCAAATGCCCTGCCGTTATGGCTTTATGTCAACTTGAGTAAAATGATGAGGGTTAATTAACTTTAATATGTGAAGTTAACGATTTGAAGCAATTTGTTGTGGATTTCTAATTGTGTGTATGCAAGAAATTCGGTTTTATACCTGTATGTAATATTCTGGAATTTTTCCAAATGCGCTGCCGTTTTGCTTTATGCCAACATGAGTTAGATGATGAGGGTTAATTAACTTTAATATGTGAAGCTAGTGATTTGAAGCAACTTGATATGGATTTCAAAATGTATACATGCAAAAACGTCGGTTTTATACCTAAATGTAAAATTCTGGAATTTTTCCAAATGCTCTACCGTTTTTGCTTTATGCCAACATGAGTAAGATGGTGAGGGTTAATTACCTTTAATATGTGAAGTTAATGATTTGAATCAACTCGATATGTATTGCTTAATGTGCATATGCAAGAAAACCGCTGTTATACCTAAATGTAAAATTTTGGAATTTTTTCCAAATGCGCTGCCGTTTTTGCTTTATGCCAACATGGGTAAGATGGTGAGGGTTAATTAACTTTAATATGTGAAGCTAATGATTTGAAGCAATTTGTTGTGGATTTCTAAATGTGTATATGCAAAAACATCGGTTTTATTCCTATATGTAATATTCTGGAATTTTTCCAAATGCGCTGCCGTTTTTGCTTTATGCCAACATGAGTAAGATGATGAGGGTTAATTAACTTTAATATGTGAAGCTAATGATTTGAATCAACTCGATATGTATTGCTTAATGTGTACATGCAAGAAAATCGGTTTTAAACCTAAATGCAATTTTGGAATTTTTCCAAATGCGCTGCCGTTTTTGCTTTATGCCAACATGTGTAAGAGATGAGGGTTAATTAACTTAATTATGTTAAGCTAATGATTTGAAGCAATTCGATATGTATTGCTAAATGTTTAAATGCAAGAAAACCGGTGTTATACCTAAATGTAAAATTTTGGAATTTTTTCCAAATGCGCTGCCGTTATGGTCTTATGTCAACTTGAGTAAGATGATGAGGGTTTATTAACTTTAATATTGAAGCTAATGATTTGAAGCAATTTGATGTGGATTTCTAAACGTGTATATGCAAGAAAATCGGTTTTAATCTGCAAGTTGAAGAAGGTTAATTAACTTTAATATGTGAAGCTAATGATTTGAAGCAACTTGATATGTGATTCTAAATATGTATATGCATGAAAATCTGTTTAATACCTAAATGTAAAATTATGGAAATTTTTCCAAATGCACTCCCGTTATGGTCTTATGTCAACTTGAATAAGATGATGAGGGTTAATTACTTTTAATATGTGAAACTAATGATTTGATGAAACTGATATAGATTTCTAAATGTGTAGATGCAAGAAAATCGGCTTTTTACCTAATTGTAAAATTCTGGAATTTTTCCTAATGCCCTGCTGTTATGGCTTTATGTCAACTTGAGTAAGATGATGAGGCTTAATTAACTTTTATATGTTAAGCTAATGATTTAAAGCAATTCGTTGTGGATTTCCTAATGTGTAAATGCAAAAAAATCGGTTTTATACCTAAATGTAAAATTCTGGAATCTTCCCAAATGCATTGTCGTTTTGGCTTTATGTCAACTTCTGTAAAATGAAGAAGGTTAATTAACTTCAATATGTGAAGCTAATGATTTGAAGCAACTTGATATGCGAGTCTAAATATGTATATGCAAGAAAAAGAGTTTAATACCTAAATGTAAAATTATGGAATTTTTTCCAAATGCACTGTCAACTTGAATAAGATGATGCGGGTTAATTAATTTTAATATGCGAAACTAATGATTTGATGAAACTGATATAGATTTCTAAATGTGTACATGCAAGAAAATCGGTTTTATACCTAATTGTAAAATTCTGGAATTTTTCCAAATGCACTGTCGTTTTGGCTTTATGCCAACTTCTGTAAGATGAAGAAGGTTTGTTAACTTTAATATGTGAAGCTAATGATTTGACTCAACTTGATATGTATATCTAAATGTGTATACGCAAGAAATTCAGCTTTTTACCTAACTGTAAGATTCTGGAATTTTTCCAAAAGCACTGCCGTTTTTGCTTTATCCCAACATGAGTACGAGGGTGAAGGTTAATTAACTTTAATACGTGAAGTTAATGATTTGACTCAACTTGATGGAAATGTGTATATGCAAGAAAATCGGTTTATACCTAAATGTAAAATTCTGGAATTTTTTCCAAATGCACTGCCGTTATGGCTTTATGTCAGCTTGAGTAAGATGATGAGGGTTAATTTACTTTAGTGTGTCAAACTAGCGATTTGAAGCAACTTGATAGGGATTTCTAAATGTGTATATGCAAGAAAATTGGTTTTATACCTAAATGTAAAATTCTGGAATTTTTCCAAATGCACTGTTGTTTTTGCTTTATCCCAACATGAGTACGATGGTGAAGGTTAATTAACTTTCATACGTGAAGTAAATGATTTGAGTCAACTTGATGGAAATGTGTATATGCAAGAAAATCATTTTTATACCTAAATGTAAAATTCTGGAATTTTTTCAAAATGCACTTCCGTTATGGCTTTATGTCCACTTGAGTAAGATGATGAAAAGTTAATTAGCTTTAATATGTCAAACTAGCGAATTGAAGCAACTTGACAGGGATTTCTTAATGTGTATATGCAAGAAAATCGGGTTTATACTTAAATGTAAGCTTCTGTAATCTTTTCAATTGCTCTGCCTTTTTGGCTTCATGCCAACTTCAGTAAAATGATGAAGACTAATTAACTTTAATATGTTAAGCTAATGATTTGAAGCAATTTGATATGTATTTCTAAATATGTAAATATATGCAAGAAAATCAATTTAATACCTAAATGTAAAATAATGAAATTTTTTCCAAGTGCACTGCCGTTAAAGTCTTATGTCATCTTTGGTAAGACGAAGAAATAATTAACTTTAATATATAAAGTTAATGATTTGAATCAACTCTGTATGTGTTGCCAAATGTGTATATGCAAGAAAACCGGTTTTGTACCTAATGTAAAATTGAGGAATTTTTCCATATGCACTGTCGTCTTGGCTCTATGTCATTTTTGGTAAGATAAAGAATGTTAACTAACTTTAATATGTAAAGTTAACGATTTAACGCAAATTGATATGTATTTCTAAATGTGTATATGCAACAAAATCGGCTTTATAGCTAAATGTAAAATTGTGGACCTTTTCCAAATGCACAGTCGTTATGGCTTTATGTCAACTTGGGTAAGCTGGTGAGGGTTAATTAAGTTTAATATCTGGAAATAATGAGTTTAAGCAATTCGTTGTGGATTTCTAAATGTGTTTATGCAAGAAAATAGGTTTTATAACTAAATGTAAAATTCTGTAATTTTTCTGAATGCTCTCTCGTTTTTTCCTTATGCCAACTTCTGTAATTTGAAGAAGGTTAATAAACTTTAATATGATAACCTAATGACTTGAAGGAAATTAATATAGATTTCTAGATGTGTACATGCAAGAAAATCGGTTTTATATGTAAATGTAAAATTATGGAACTTTTTCCAAATGCCCTGCCGTTATGGCTTTATGTCAACTTGAGTAAGATGATGAGGGTTTATTAGCTTTAATATTGAAACTAATGATTTAAAGCAATTTGTTGTGGATTTCTAATTGTGTATATGCAAGAAAATCGGTTTTATACCTAAATGTAAAATTCTGGAAATTTTCCAAATGCGCTGCGGTTTTTGCTTTATACCAACATGAGTAAGATGGTGAGGGTTAATTAACTTTAATATGTGAAGTTAATGATTTGAATCAAGTCGATTTGTATTGCTAAATTTTTAAATGCAAGAGAATCGGTTTTATACCTAAATGTAAAATTTTGGATTTTTTCCAAATGCGCTGCCGTTATGGTCTTATGTCAACTTGAGTAAGATGATGAAAAGTTAATTAGCTTTAATATGTCAAACTAGCGAATTGAAGCAACTTGACAGGGATTTCTTAATGTGTATATGCAAGAAAATCGGTTTTATACTTAAAAGTAAGCTTCTGTAATTTTTTCAATTGCTCTGCCTGTTTGGCTTCATGCCAACTTCAGTAAAATGATGAAGGTTAATTAACTTTAATATGTTAAGCTATTGATTTGAAGCAATTTGATATGTATTTCTAAATATGTACATATATGCAAGAAAATCAATTTAATACCTAAATGTAAAATTCTGTAATTTTTTCCAAATGCACTGCCCTTAGGGTCTTATGTCATCTTTGGTAAGACGAAGAAGGTTAATTAACTTTAATATTTAAAGTTAATGATTTGAATCAACTCGGTATGTATTGCCAAATGTGTATATGCAAGAAAACCGGTTTTGTATCTAATGTAAAATTGAGGAATTTTTTCCATATGCACTGTCGTCTTGGCTCTATGTCAACTTTGGTAAGATGAAGAATGTTAACTAATTTTAATATGTAAAGTTAACGATTTAAAGCAAATTCATATGTATTTCTTAATGTGTATATGCAACAAAATCGGCTTTATAGCTAAATGTAAAATTGTAGACGATTTCCAAATGCACAGTCGTTAAGGCTTTATAATAACTTGGGTAAGATGGTGAGGTTTAATTAAGTTTAATATCTGGAAATAATGGGTTTAAGCAATTCGTTGTGGATTTCTAAATGTGTTTATGCAAGAAAATGGGTTTTATAAGTAAATGTAAAATTCTGTAATTTTTCTCAATGCTCTGTCGTTTTTTCTTTATGCCAACTTCTGTAATTTGAAGAAGGTAAATTAACTTTAATATGTTAACCTAATGCCTTGAAGGAAATAAATGTAGATTTCTAAATGTGTACATGCAAGAAAATCGGTTTTATATGTAAATGTAAAAGGATGGAACTTTTTCCAAATGCCCTGCCGTTATGGCTTTATGTCAACTTGAGTAAGATGATGAGGGTTAATTAACTTTAATATGTGAAGTTAATGATTTGAAGCAATTGGTTATGGATTTCTAAATGTGTATATGCAAGAAAATTGGTTTTATACCTAAATGTAAAATTCTGGAATTTTTCCAAATGCGCTACCGTTTTTGCTTTATGCCAACATGAGTAAGATGGTGAGGGTTAATTAACTTTAATATGTGAAGTTAATGATTTGAATCAAGTCGATTTGTATTGTTAAATTTTTAAATGCAAGAGAATCGGTGTTATACCTAAATGTAAAATTTTGGAATTTTTTCCAAATGCGCTGCCGTTATGGTCTTATGTCAACTTGAGTAAGATGATGAAAAGTTAATTAGCTTTAATATGTCAAACTAGCGAATTGAAGCAACTTGACAGGGATTTCTTAATGTGTATATGCAAGAAAATCGGTTTTATACTTAAATGTAAGCTTCTGTAATTTTTTGAATTGCTCTGCCTGTTTGGCTTCATGCCAACTTCAGTAAAATGATGAAGGTTAATTAACTTTAATATGTTAAGCTAATGATTTGAAGCAATTTGATATGTATTTCTAAATATGTAAATATATGCAAGAAAATCAATTTAATACCTAAATGTAAAATAATGAAATTTTTTCCAAGTGCACTGCCGTTAAGGTCTTATGTCATCTTTGGTAAGACGAAGAAGGTTAATTATCTTTAATATATAAAGTTAATGATTTGAATCAACTCGGTATGTGTTGCCAAATGTGTATATGCAAGAAAACCGGTTTTGTACCTAATGTAAAATTGAGGAATTTTTCCATATGCACTGTCGTCTTGGCTCTATGTCAACTTTGGTAAGATAAAGAATGTTAACTAACTTTAATATGTAGAGTTAACGATTTAACGCAAATTCATATGTATTTCTAAATGTGTATATGCAACAAAATCGGTTTTTATAGCTAAATGTAAAATTGTGGACCTTTTCCAAATGCTCAGTCGTTATGGCTTTATGTCAACTTGGGTAAGCTGGTGAGGGTTAATTAAGTTTAATATCTGGAAATAATGAGTTTAAGCAATTCGTTGTGGATTTCTAAATGTGTTTATGCAAGAAAATAGGTTTTATAACTAAATGTAAAATTCTGTAATTTTTCTGAATGCTCCCTCGTTTTTTCCTTATGCCAACTTCTGTAATTTAAAGAAGGTTAATTAACTTTAATATGTTAACATAATGACTTAAAGGAAATTAATATAGATTTCTAGATGTGTACATGCAAGAAAATCGGTTTTATATTTAAATGTAAAATTATGGAACTTTTTCCAAATGCCCTGCCGTTATGGCTTTATGTCCACTTGAGTAAGATGATGAAAAGTTAATTAGCTTTAATATGTCAAACTAGCGAATTGAAGCAACTTGACAGGGATTTCTTAATGTGTATATGCAAGAAAATTGGTTTTATACCTAAATGTAAAATTCTGGAATTTTTCCAAATGCGCTACCGTTTTTGCTTTATGCCAACATGAGTAAGATGTTGAGGGTTAATTAACTTTAATATGTAAAGTTAATGATTTGAATCAACTCGATATGTATTGCTAAATGTTTTAAATGCAAGAAAATCAGTGTTATACCTAAATGTAAAATTTTGGAATTTTTTCCAAAAGCGCTGCCATTATGGTCTTATGTCAACTTGAGTAAGATGATGAGGGTTTATTAACTTTAATATTGAAGCTAATGATGTGAAGCAATTTGTTGTGGATTTCTAATTGTGTGTATGCAAGAAAATCGGTTTTATACCTAAATGTAAAATTCTGGAATTTTTCCAAATGCGCTACCGTTTTTGCTTTATGCCAACATGAGTAAGATTGTGAGGGTTAATTAACTTTAATATGTGAAGTTAATGATTTAAATCAACTCGATATGGATTGTTAAATGTTTTAAAGCAAGATAATCGGTTTTATACCTAAATGTAAAATTATGGAATTTTTTCCTAATGCCCTGCCTTTATGGCTTTATGTCAACTTGAGTAAGATGATGAGGGTTAATTAACTTTAATATGTTAAGCTAATCATTTAAAGCAATTCGATGGGGATTTCTTAATGTGTATATGCAAGAAAATCGGTTTAATACCTATATGTAATATTCTGGAATTTTTCCAAATGCGCTGCCGTTTTTGCTTTATGCCAACATGTGCAAGAGATGAGGGTTAATTAACTTAATTATGTTAAGCTAATGATTTAAAGCAATTCGATGTGGATTTCTAAATGTGTTTATGCAAGAAAATGGGTTTTATAACTAAATGTAAAATTCTGTAATTTTTCTCAATGCTCTCTCGTTTTTTCTTTATGCCAACTTCTGTAATTCAAAGAAGGTTAATTAACTTTAATATGTTAACCTAATGACTTGAAGGAAATTAATATAGATTTCTAGATGTGTACATGCAAGAAAATCGGTTTTATATGTAAATGTAAAATTATGGAACTTTTTCCAATTGTCCTGCCGTTATGGCTTTATGTCAACTTGAGCAAGATGATGAGGGTTTGTTAACTTTAATATTGAAGCTAATGATTTGAAGCAATTTGTTGTGGATTTCTAATTGTGTATATGCAAGAAAATCGGTTTTATACCTAAATGTAAAATTCTGGAATTTTTCCAAATGCGCTGCGGGTTTTGCTTTATACCAACATGAGTAAGATGGTGAGGGTTAATTAACTTTAATATGTGAAGTTAATGATTTGAATCAACTCGATATGTATTGCTTAATGTTTAAATGCAAGAAAATCGGTGTTTTACTTAAATGTAAAATTTTGGAATTTTTTCCAAATGCTCTGCCGTTATGGTCTTATGTCAACTTGAGTAAGATGATGAGTGTTTATTAACTTTAATATTGAAGCTTATGATTTCAAGCAATTTGTTGTGGATTTCTAAATGTGTATGTGCAAGAAACTCGGTTTTATAGCTAAATGTAAAATTGTGGACGTTTTCCAAATACACTGCCGTTTGGGCTTTTTGCCAACTTCAGTAAGATCAAGAAGGTTCATTAACTTTAATATGTTAAGCTTATGATATGAAGCAACTTGATATGTATTTCTGAATATGTATATGCAAGAGAATTGTTTTTATACCTAAATGTAAATTTCTGGAATTTTTCCAAATGCACTGTTGTTTTGGCTTTATGCCAACTTCACTAAGATCAAGAAGGTTCATTAACTTTAATATGTTAATCTAATGATTTGAAGCAACTTGATATATATTTCTGAATATGTATATGAAAGAAAATTGTTGTTGTACCTAAATGTAAAATTCTGCAATTTTTCCAAATGCACTGCAGTTTTGGCTTTATGCCAACTTCAGTAAGATCAAGACGGTTCATTAACTTCAGTATGTTGAGCTAATGATTTGAAGCAACTTGATATGTATTTCTGAATATGTATATGCAAGAGAATCGTTTTTATACCTAAATGTAAAATTCTGGAATTTTTCCAAATGCACTGCCGTTTTGGCTTTATGCCAACTTCAGTAAGATCAAGAAGGTTCATTAACTTTAATATGTTAGGCTAATGATTTGAAGCAACTTGATATGTATTTCTGAATATGTATATGCAAGAAAATCGGTTTAATACCTAATTGTAAAATTATTGCGCCACGTAGCGGAAAGAAAAAACGACTGGCGCGCTGTTGTTAACTCGGCTATAATCGCGAAAACGGTGTCTACGCCAATTAAGAAGAAGAAGGAAATTATGGAATTTTTTCCAAATGCACTATCGTTATTGTCTTATGTCAACTTGAGTAAGATGATGAGGGTTAACTTACTTTAATATGGCCTGAATCAACGAATTCACATTCCCACGCTGACGGGTAAGGCACAGCGGTAGCGGCAAACTGCCAACGCAAGCGTCGGTGTCGTATCCGCTGCAATAACTCTACAACTACTACTAACAACGAATTGCGGGACACAAAAATTAAAGTTCGATAAAAAATAGTAAAAACTATTCGGAAATAAAAACCTCGATAAACTAGAAAAGGCCATTAACATACAAAAGCAAGGCAGACAAGTAAGGAAGGGCTAAGTTCGGGTGTCACCGAACATTTTATACTCTCGCATGATAATGTGATAATCAAGATTTCATTATCCGTCATTTACATATTTTTCAAATACCGTATTTGTGTAAAGTTTTATTCCGCTATCATCACTGGTTCCTAATGTATATATTATTCAGGGAAGGCATCAGATGGAATTCAAAATAGCGTTATATTGGAAGAAGGCGTGGTTGTGAACCGATTTCACCCATATTTTGCACATGTCATCAGGGTGTTAAGAAAATATGACATACCGAATTTCATTGAAATCGGTAGAGTAGTTTCCGAGATATGGTTTTTGATCCATAAGTGGGCGACACCACGCCCATTTTTAATTTAAAAAAAAAACCTGGACGCAGCTTCCTTCTGCAATTTCTTCCGTAAAATTAAGTGTTTCTGACGTTTTTTGTTAGTCCGTTAACGCACTTTTAGTGATTTTCAACATAACCTTTGTATGGAAGGTGGGCGTGGTTATTCCAATATGCCCCTCCCTAATGCGATCCCTTGTGCCAAATTTCACTTTCATATCTTTATTTATGGCTTAGTTATGACACTTTCTAGGTTTTCGGTTTCCGCCATTTTGTGGGCGTGGCATTTGGTCGATTTTGCCCATCTTCGAACTTAACCTTCTTATGGAGCCAAGGAATACGTGTACCAAGTTTCATCATGATATCTCAATTTTTACTCAAGTTACAGCTTGACGGACGGACAGACAGACATCCGGATTTCGACTCTACTCGTCACCCTGATCACTTTGGTATATATAACCCTATATCTGACTCTTTTAGTTTAAGGACTTACAAACAACCGTTATGTGAACAAAGCTATTATACTCTCCTTAGCAACTTTGTTGCGAGAGTACAAAAATCGCGATCGTAGTGTATTTTCTATGGAAAATTTTTACATGCCTTGGTCCAGTCCTTAATGTTAATATTAAGGGCTCCAATTTTCAGGGAATTTTTTTTAAGGTATTTCCAAGGAAGTTTCATGATGGGATTGAAAAAAATAAATAGTTAAAAAAAAAACACCCTAGTACATATTCATATTTGCACACGGTTCGCTACATTTTCTTTACTCGTTCTTGTCTGCAACGCTAGTATGTGTGTCCAACTTCAAGTGTTATTGTTATTGTATCATCGTTTAAAACAAGACATTTGCGTTTCATAATATTAACCAAATAATATGTGGAACTTTTGTTGGAGGCGGTGGCGTATGCGTAACTTTTATGCGATTGTACTTTTGCATTTATTTACATGACATTATTGGATAAATATTTGAATTGCTGGACTGTGGTGCCTTGTGTCAACAATCGCTTTTCGTGAGTCACATGTACAATGCATATTCCGTGCCTGCCCTATCACACACACACACATATATATTGATGTTATGACAATGTGAAGAAGCAGAAATCATTAGAAAGATAAATATAAAACAACAACAATTTATATAAGTACTGATTTTCGTTGCATTTAGGCTTATGAGGGCTCTTTATGTCCCGCTAAAATATTAGTTGTTTAAATTTTGTTTTCTTTCGGTGGATTCGCTATGAACCCGAGCACAACCGAAAAGTTGTTTGTATTGAAAATAAAAGACGTCAACTTATCATTACCCATAAACTGGCGAATATGACTCAATTTAAATATGTAAAGGAAACCGATTTTATCCTATCCTTGAAGGTGACTTTTTGTCTCAAAATTAAATAATGTCTCAAAGGTCGTCGATTGTTCTAGAACAACTTCTAGAATAATTTGATAAACAAAGACGATATAAATAGACGCATTGTTTACAATAGGGCAATTCTAAGCAATTAAATCATGGTGCTCATTTTTATACCGAGGTCACTATTCAAGCCATCAACATAAGCCCAAATCTACACAAACTTCGGGAAATTGAGAAAAATTGAAATGACCAAGCGTATATTCGGTTTTTGTGAATCGGATCGCGTAATTTCCGGAAAGATTCATATTATGTAGCAAACAGCTTAGAATTCAAAAAATCTTCCTGAATTTCAGATATATGTTTGTATAATTCATAGTACAAAAACATAATTCAAAGTCCTTATAAAATCATCTTCTGAACTTCGAAAATAGAAATATGACAAACGACTTATAAAATGAAACTGTCAACAAAGTGCGTCCGACATTTCAAATATTCAACCAACCTGACATAATCTTTAATACTTAAATAGCAATATATCAAACCGAAATTCAGTGCCCACTCTGGAAGTGTGCCACACTCCGAGCGCTGCCACAATACTTTGCCGAAAAATGCACTTGTATCCCACTCAAATCATTAAAACTCAAATTAGCATTCTAGTCAAAAGCAAGTATTTCAAAAAACACTTGCATTTTCCAGTTATTAAATAGTTTTATGGATATCCACATGGAAGCCACCGAGATTTAATGGACTCGTGCGAATGTTGCCCCATTTCTGGTGCTATTTGTAAACACTCATAATTCGAGTGATAAGCCACAGATGGCTACAAATGCCATTCATAAATGTTTAGATGTATGTATTAATATACAGACATCATACATATGTAGAGTATGTGTGTGGAACAATGGCAAGCGAGCACGTTTATTCATATTTCTACACTGATTTCAGTTTCAATGGGAGTCATGCAGTCGTTTGCATTGAATGTAGATAATTGTATATTTCTATTTTCATTTATTGTGAAGTTTTGCAATGCCTCTAAAGAATTTCAAAAAAAAATATATAAAATGAAATATGTAAATAAAAAATTGATATTAATACTCGTCACTTTAGAGAAATTAGTGCTTCAAATATTATATTCTATGGCAACTAAAAATAGCCACATAGAATTGAAAATTTAAATGTAGTAACTATACATTAGAGTGCACACCCTAAAATTATTTTCCAAGCTGATTTTGTTTTGCACCGCTTACCCGGTTATAGCAGCGGTTAACATGTCCTAGAAAGGGTAGCCACTGTTTCTTAATTCGCTGAACTAAAGTCTTCGCATATCTCCTACAGCTCACCGTTCCATCGACTGCGGTTGTCAATGCGAAAAAGACCTTTTCTGTCGAAAACTCGTAACGTTGACTCATCAGCTGTTGTCAACGTCCATGCCCATGCACCATGTAACAGCAAGAGAATGATGACTGACTTATAGAGTTTAGTTTTTGCCTACTCAGTCCAAAGTACCACCTGTTGACAAGAGTGATTTTTCGTTGGATTTCAAGGCTGGTATTACTGTTGGTGTTGATGCTGGTTCCATGATAGTCGAAATTATCAACGACTTCAAAGTTATGAATGTCAACAGTGACGAATGGCTAGGAGAGCTTACACAGCCGTATGCGGGGGTACCAAGTTTAGACACAGCCGCAAAGGGCCAACTCCTTTTCGGGCTCTCGAAAGCGGTTTCAAAATCAACTAAGAGGTGGTGTGAGTTTGTTTGTTGATTTTCCACGCCTAAAGCCACACTAATAAGGTTCAATCAGTTTGCTGACGGTGGGCTTTAATCTTTCATACAATACGCTCGATAGAACCTTATATGCGATGTTGAGGAGACTTCTACCAATTAGTTGGCGCAGATTGTGGGGTCTCCCTTTTTGTGAATTGGGCAGAGCACAATTATATTCCAATCGCCGAGTATGGTTTCGCTCTACCATATTCTATAAAGAAGCAGATACATGATCCTTATCAGTTCTTCGCCTTCGTTCTTTCTTCAGTTCTTTGAGTAGCTCGGTCCGCAATCCATCGGACCCCGTTGCTTTGTTGTTCTTCAGGCGAGTAATTGCAATTCGATCTTCTTTATGGTCGGGCAATGGAACGTCAGCTCCATCGTCATCGATTGGGAAGTCCTTAATGCGTTTGCAGTGGTCGTCAGCCCTCATCCGTGGCTGTTTTCTTTTTTTCATTGGGAGTGTTTCTTGACTAATAAATCATATTGAAAATGCAAGCAGCCGCCAATCAGTAGGTTTATAAATAGATTACATAATTAAGTACATGCACGTGATTGCCTAAAGAAACAAATAAAAATTAAAAAGCAAATATGGAAGAGTAAAGTGAAATATCCAAATTCATTGCACAAGAGCTGCTTCTCTAATGCCAGTATGTAACGCGTAGGAGACAGCCTTGTGCCAAAAATAGCACAAACTTATCAATTTTTCTGCAAAATAAAATTATACGGGCAAACTTAGTAGCTGTTGTGACAAAAAAGAGTGAGGAGAGTACGAAAAATTTGATTGAAACTTGTTTATTACTTCACATGTTAGGGGGGTTCTTTATTTCCTTAAAGACGCAGTTATGGTGCCACCCAGTTTCTCTTAATTACTCAAATAATAATTCCACTTCTTGCCTCTTTCTGACTAATTTCAGCATTTTCTGATAGAGATCAACGTTCATAGCTACTTTTAATAGGACACTCTCAATTCTCACTACTTCTCACTAGTTTGGCAAGTTACAATACTGAACTAGTTTGGCAAGCGAAACGATAAATATAGTAAGTTCTCTGAAAGTCTGTGACAGGTAGACAGTGTCACTGAGGTTCAGATTAGCGGCACATAACTTTTTTCAGCATTACATTGAAACGACGCATGAAATCGCTTGCACACAGTCTAAAACCTCGTCTGGCATCGACTCGCTCCGAAAGGTGCGAATGAGGCTCTGAGTCTTCTGCAGGGTTTGTTCTATTGTTAAAATCTGGTCTATGGGAATTTTGAAATTATGAAGAAACTAAATCCTACGATAATTAGCGCCGACTGTGTTTCCTCCCTTCTTGTGTAGTGGCCAGATTATACTATAGAGTTTGGTTTTTACCTACTCAGTCCAAAGTACCACCTGTTGACAAGAGTCATTTTTCGTTGGATTACTCGTATTATAATCATTGTACATTTATTCATTCGACCAAATCAGGCTTAGCAGTTAAAACATGCGTCTTTGTAGCTCTTCGCCGCCGGCTTTAAACAGCTCAGCCAGTAATCTATCGGCCCCTGAAGCTTTCATATTCCTAAGCCCTCTAAGAGCAGCTTTCACCTCGTCTTAGTCGAGCGGTGTGCCGACAGTGTTGGAACGGTAGATTGTTAGTGCGAGTTCTTCTAATTTCGGCTTTATTTCTAATTTGGGTTTATGGTTGTGAAGGCATAACCCTAAAATACCAAGAACGCGGGTAGTGTAGGTCTCAACCCACCAATTTTGAAATTTATGTGTGTCACATATTAGAACAAAAATAACTATACAGTGCTTGGGCCTTCGCCCTTTGAGGCTAAATTTACAATATACTCGTACAAAGTGAGTCATGAAATGTGTTCTCCGTGTCTTTATCGATGTTTTAACGAAGGGATAGGCAACTAAAATTTAACACACGTGAATTTATATAGGCTTGTTTGCCTGTGTATGTGTCTATAATATATGCCACCACGTAGACATTTTTATTGTCGGTGAGCACATGTTCCTTAATAGTACAACCTTCATAACGGAAAGGGAAAATCTGCAAAGTTTATACATGCACGGGCATATAAATGTATTTTAGTGGTATATATGTACATATATGTATGTCTTAAGAATATATGTATGTATGTATATATAAAGATAGTATAGCAACCAACTTATGTTAGCTGCCCACATATTTATCTCGTTAGCAAAACATGCAAAAGACAAGCATTTAGAATGTACTCGTATATACTTATTTATCAAGGCATATGCTTTTCTTCATGTCTAAGTAGTCGTATATGTGGAAGTCACATACATAAATGGTGATATGTTAGTACAAACCACTTGCTCGGTAATTCCATCGTGTTTCTTCATAACCTTATTCGTAGTCGCAGTCAGCCAGACATGTCAGCCATTAACACACACATTTACATGCATTTACACGGGTGTATGTGTGTACAAGCTGCAAATCGATTTTCTTCTATTTTTGTGGCCATAAAATTAGTCTCGCCTCTGCTCATTTCACTTGTTCTTTAGCTTAACAAGAATTTAATTTCGCCATAAAAATCTGCAGGTAACTGACACCCATACAACAACATTGCCCACATTCCTAGGTATGTTATATGTATGTATGTACCTGTAGGGTATGCTTTGCGAATTCGCGGCTAAATTCAATTCATCATTCATGTGTTATACTTTGTTTCCTTTTTTATTTTTAAGTTGCTTGTACCATATTTTTAAACGGATATTTGGAGATTTTTTATATTTTTATGCTGCTTTTGAACCATTGAACAGCTTTTGGACGGGTCTATAACATCACCATATAAAAGTAGCACTTAATGATGCTAGTTGTTTTGTTGTTGTTTTAGAAACAGAATACTTTTCAGATAGTTGTGAAGAATATCCCTGAGATAGCAGTTCTGGGTGGAAAAGAACTTTGGATATGTAGGCCCGACTGTGGGGCATCTGAGATCTCGCAAATTAATAAAACCGTGGAAACTTGCCTCATTCAAGACCTTTTCTTGTAGGTGTTACACCGAAGACCGAGGTCGCATCGCATCTGTGCACGGAAAAGCAGTTGAGTATATCTGAAGGCTTCTACTATGGATGAAAGCTTTAAATTGTGAGAAGTGACTTTGGAAGGCCGAGAATTTAAGTTTTTCAAGAAAGGTACTTATTGAATAAAATAATAAGAAGAAAGTTAAATTCGGCTACATACCGGATCACTTAGATCATGGAGTCGCCAAACCAAACTCTGGCAGCTCTTTCTCTACTCAAATACCGATGAGGGAGCAATGGTTGGAAAGAAGCCGTTGGAGGGGAGGGGCAGTGAGCTTTTCTACGGATGGGTCAAAGCTTGGTGGGATGGTTGGTGGAGGGGTTTACTGTCAGCCAATAAGGTAGCAGTGGATGTGCTGCTCCGGAGTGCAGCCTGCTTCAGAAAAGTGACCATTCACTCCGATATCAGAAGGGCCATATTAACTTTGAACTCATTTACAGGGTTGATTGAAGAGTGCCTAACCTCGCTATCAATAGCATCGAGTGTCTTTGTGATAAGACTGGTATGAGTGTCAGGCCATAGTGGAATTGTGGGAAATTGTAAGCTGATGAGCTAGCAAGGAAAGGCACCCTAGAACCGCTAAGGATGGAATGGGAGTGGATTGCCGCTTCTTGTGTTCTACTGCTAAATAGCTGGGCTTCGCGGAAGCTTGTGGGAACATTGGGACATGCGCTGCCGTAAAAGCCTTTTGGCCAACGATCGATCTCAGGAGATTTTTTCGCGCAGTAAGGCTAGCCTCTCTCTTGTTGTGGGGCTTTTAACAAGCCATTGTGCTTTTGGCGTCCATGCTGTAAGGTTGAGAATCTTACCAGACACCATTTGCAGAAGTTGTATTAAAGAAGATAAGGTGGAAACAACTCAACACTTCTTTCTTGCTGTACCGCGTATGGCACTTTGGAGCGCATACCTTCAGACATCCCACCGAACAGGCGGGGGTTAAAATTAAATAACCTGTGCAAATGTGCATTGGCTCCTAAGCGTTTTGCTAATTTATAAGTTCGAACACAGGAGATCTTACTTTCTATGGGTTCCCAAAGAACTATGTACATGTAGCAGTCCACGTGAGATCAGCCATCTATCCTAACCTAACCTAACCTAACCTAACCTAACCTAAACCGAACTTACCCAGAAGACAGTAGCATGATAAGAACAGTATAATCCCTCTGTCAAGAGAGAGCGAGTCAAAAGATTTAAATAAGTGGAAGTTAAATATCTTGGAGGAGATTAATTCGGTTTTTCTGTACATATATTTGTGAAATCAAATATTGTGTTCACTACTGGGGCCTACAATCCAAAAACTCTTGAATAATTTTGAGATTTGTGCTGCTTTTACCTACTACCCAAAGAATTCCAAACTAAAATACTATGCTGAGAACTGCCTCAGTGAGCTAGCCAGCTTGATATAAGCATTACCTTTCGAAGTAAAAATCGGACACTAAACACACACAGGAGCTCACTAAGCCACTTCACGTATTCACCCCTTGACTCCAATGGGCAAAGTAGCAGCTGCTACGGCAATTGCCGATTCATGAAACCGTTACATAGTATAAGTATGTATATTTAGTACGGTATTTAATATGTAGATGTGTGCCCATACGTTTTAAGGCCGCTACTTTACAAGGTCATGTGTGGAACGTAGTCTTGCTGGTTTTGAAATACCTATTTTTTCCAGCTGGCAACGGAAACGTGTCAGTAATTATATGCTTGTAGATATGTGTATTTATAGGTGTAACATTCACATATGCTGGCTTGCAACAAGCATTCAATGTTTAGAAATCGTGCTCCTCTTGTTATGCTCTCGCAACATGTTGCTACAGAGTATAATACTTTGGTAACACTTAAAAGCAAAAGCAAAATAGCTATAGAATTCAGTTTTATATTTATAAATGATCAGTATAACGAAACGAGTTGGATTCCGGTTCACTGTGTGTCCATCCGTCTGTTCGTGTACGCTGAAAATTGAGAAAAATTATGTCATCTTGATGAAACTTAGTACACGTGTTCTTCAGCTCTATAGGTAAATCGGTATTGTGGATTGGCGGGATCAGACCTTTGCCACGCCCACGAAATGTCAATAAATGGAAAAAATAGAGTCAATGACATAATCGAAATAAAACTCTGCACAAATAGTGTCCATAAGTTAAGCGATCTCACGTTTAAAAATTCTCGAAATTGGACCATAACAATGTCCGATATACCAATTGTGTAGAACCCTGTTCTCATGAGTGCCTTTTTACCGAAAATATTGGTAAATCTGTGAAATGCGGAGAGAATGTTATTATGGTCTAAGGCCGATATACCTGATATAAAATAATATGATTTCCGTTTTTCCGCTTGACCTTTTTCTGACATACCCAAAATGTTTAGTTTTTCTCTTTGGCTGAGTTTATATCACAGATATCTAAATTGAGTTTGAAAGTACCTCCCGGCTTTGAGCCTTTGGAATTGCGTGAGTTGTTAAGTTACAACCGATTTTGTCCCGCCCCTTTTTGTTTTCTACTAAGGTCTGTTTCTTCTGCTTTTCATTTCTTATTTTACTTAACTCTTTTTCTTTTTGCTTGAGCATCCATTAGATAGCTGTAATTGTAAAAAATTAGCCGTACAAGATTTGCCATTTTTCATTGTTTTTACCTTATTTTGAATATTCTTTGCTTTTATATTCCAAGTGGTTAACCATTTGTAAAATTTCTCGAGCATTAAATATCTTACACGGAAAAGGATTATGTAAATTATGCACAGCTGTGACGCTGCCTCTCTGCTAAGGTACTTATATGGTACACACGGCCTGATACGTAGATGTGTAAAGTCATAAGTATAAATGTATAGCAATGCTACCCTGTAGGGAATTGTTGACGAACTGTCACAGCAATACTTATACTATCATGGTTATATCACTGGTGTTATTGTACTCATTTTTGGCTTTGAGTCAACTAAAATAATTTTTTGAAAAACTGAAATTGTTTATTAATTATTCCTTCCTTAGGCACATATGTTCTATTTTAAATAACTTCTTTCAGATAAATTCAAATAAAATATTTCAAGGGAGAAATTTAGAAAGCCTACGAAAATGAAATATTACTCCGACAGCCTAACTATATAACTTATATGATATGATTCTTCAATAATGTGCCGAAATTTTAGATTGCATTTGGAATTTAAATGAGACTAAAAAGGTAAAGCAATAGTAACACATGCATTTCGAAATCCATTTCTACGACATTTCCACTATTTTTCGCTGCATTCAGAGCGTTTTCTGCAATCCCAAAATTCAAAGAATATTGCACCTGGGAAAGCTAGGAAAGAGAGCAAAACGCAATCCACAAAAATCAGAACTTAATACGTCTGACTAACTAACAGATTAACTATGAGTTGGCTAACAGATTAACTATGAGTTAGAAATTTAATTCACTAAGTGAAGTTTTTTCTACAGGGCACAATTGCGTTCACCACGAATATTAAGCGGAAATAATAATGTATGTAGCGAGCACGTAGCTCAATTTTGGGCGCCACAATGTCTCATAGACAAATTTATTATTTTCTTTACCAACGTATATACATACATATATAGTTATGTATGTGAGGAAGTATTTTTGTAGGTACTCCATACTCAAACAAACCGTTAGTTTTGATGTACAGATTTGGGGATCAAGTCTGAACTGGTGCAAAATGGAGGCACAGTAGGATAGTTGGTTAACACGTTCGTGACAACATCATTGCGGTTAAGCGAAAAATACTGCAAAAGTCACTGTTACACATAAAAACTCGAAAAATCGGAACAATAATTTGATCACAGAATATTCAGCCCTATTCTGTATTTCGATTACGTTCCCGCTCTACGCTCCGTCTGAATCGAAAATAGGTATTCTGAGTTACGATTGGATTGAAAGAAGAAGAGGAGGAGCTGTAGCTCTTTCGAAGTCAGCTGTTTGCCTTGAAACGTGTAAAAATGAAACACAATAAAGCAAAAATACACAAATTATTGTTGGTTTATTAAAATAAAGAAATTATATCGCGTTTTTTTTTTAAACACTAACATGGAATCAGTAGCGGCAGCGATATTACTTGAGGAGGAGAGCAATGCATTATTCAAAATATGCCCTACATTACTCTATTAAATAAAAACAATTGCATCAGTGCATTTTACAGCTCCTATATTAAAAAAGTAAATGCTTTTATTTCATTTCACAGCTCGTTATATAAATGAATAATAGTAAAATAAATTAAAAGCTAACAATTGAAAAATGACTACTTTGAATCCGGCTTATAATTTGGACCTAATCTTAGCATTTGCATTTTTATTTCTACTTTTTCCTTCACCAGCTCTTCCTTAATTCTATTGTGTCGCTTCTGTTCTTCAGGTTGCTTCACTGCAGTCTCCGCCAAAGTTTCTAGAGAACGATTCATGTGTCGTAAATATGAAGTAACTTCTTCCATTTTACCAAAGGCAGCTTCATTGAATTTTTTCGTCTCTGCATAAAATTCTTTTTGATTTGTATCTGTTGCTTAAGTAATGAAGAAGTGCTCTGCTTGTCTGCCCTCGCCTCTCTATTTTGGCTGCTAGCTCTACTGGTTGAAGGGATATCATCCGTTTCCAAACCCGTCAAAGCTATCACCTTTTCATCAAGTGGGCTTATGCGTTGTAAAAGGCAAGGACCTCCACCGGTGCTCATCCTTTCTTTTTTGTTATGCGATAATTTTCGCTTCATGTAGCATTTCCAGTCAATCCAGACCTGCACAAAAACGTTAGATTTAACTTAATTTTTTAAAATTAATTGTAGGTAATACCTTACCTTTCTCCATGTATTGGAATCTTTTGTTGGTGGGCCAAGTGCATTTAAATTCCTTGCAACCTCCTCCCAAAACTCCTGTACTTCTTCCTTCGGTCGCTTTTGGAAGCCCTGCGCAATATCTCTTTTCGTGGCCATCATATCACACAATTTTTCGTATTGCTCTGCCGTTGTTACTTTTGACCTGCAAACATATCAAAAAATATCATTTAAGCACAAACAACCAAGGACACCATCATTATGTCTTTTAGAACTATAATCATAAAGTTTTACTTACATATTTGAGGAAATTATTTTATCCAAGTGCACGAAAATGAATATATAACGGCTTTCCGCCGACAAAACTTCAACGTACAAAAACGTACATAATTACGATCGCAATGTATTCTGGAATTTTCGAAGTTGAATCGAAACGCAGAATACCAAAATTGCCAATCGGAGAAAATTTCGATTCGAGTAGAAATGCAGAATAGGGCTGATTAACGTTATTGTTAAGAGTGTGTGAGAGAGAGATGGAGGGACGTGAAAATATAGAGTTAGAATCTATCGAAACCAGTGTCGTCTCTGATTGAAGTAGCTATATTTTTTTTTCTATATTTTGATACACTGCAGCGCATAAAAAATGATGAAAATTTTTGAAATCCTTCAACTTTTCAAAATATTACGCTGCATGTTTTCCTATGTATATGTTGTTGTCTATCTACATATTTAACTAGTGGTACATACATA
>NW_024395185.1:0-15321 GCF_016617805.1 Bactrocera tryoni | reverse complement strand
ATAATTTTACATTTAGGTATAAAACCGATTTTCTCCCATGTACACATTTAGAAATCCATATCAAGTTGCTTCAAATCATTAGCTTCACATTTTAAAGTGAATTAATCTTCTTTATCTTACAATTGGCATAAAGAAAATGGCAGCGCATTTAGAAAATTCCAGAATTTTACATTTAGGTATAAAACCGATTTTCTAAAATGTACATATTTAGAAATCCATATCAAGTTACCTCAAATTATTAGCTTAACATGTTAAAGTTAATTAACCCTGACCGTCTTACTCAGGTTGAGATAAGACAATAACGGCAGTGCATTTGGAAAAAATTCCATAAATTTACATTTAGGTATAAACCGACTTTCTTGCGTGTACACATTTAGAAATCCATATGAAGTTGCTTCAAATTATTAAGTTCACATATTTACGTTAATTAATCTTCTTCATATTACAGAAGTTGACATAAAGCCAAAACGGTAGTGGATTTGGAAAAATTCCATAATTTTACATTTAGGTATAAAACCGGTTTTCTCGCATGTACACATTTAGAAATCCATATCAAGTTGTTTCAAATTATTAAATTCACATATTAAAGTTAATTAATCTTCTTCATCTTACTGAAGTTGGCATAAAGCCAAAACGGCAATGCATTTGAAAAAATTCTACAATTTTACATTTAGATATAAAACCGGCTCACTTGCTCGTACACATTTAGAAATCCATATTATGCTTCAAATTATTAGCTTTTCATATTAAAGTAAATTAACCTTCTTCATCTTACAGAAGTTGGCATAAAGCCAAAACGGCAGTGCATTTGGGAAAATTCTACAATTTTACATTTAGATATAAAACCGGCTTTCTTGCTTGTACACATTTAGAAATCCACATCAAGATGCTTTAAATCATTAGCTTCACATATCAAACTTAATTATCCTTCCTCATTTTATAGAAGTAGGCATAAACCAAAACATCAGTGCATTTGGAAAAATTCCACAATTTTATATTTAGGTAAAAAAACGATTTTCTGGCATGTACACATTTAGAAATCCATATCAAGTTGCTTCAAATCATTAGCTTAACCTTTTAAAGTCAATTATCCCTCACCATCTTATTCAAGTTAACATAAGACCAAAACGACAGTGCATTTGGAAAAAATTCCATAATTTTACATTTAGGTATAAAACCGGTTTTCTCGCATGTACACATTTAGAAATCCATATCAAGTTGTTTCAAATTATTAAATTCACATATTAAAGTTAATTAATCTTCTTCATCTTACTGAAGTTGACATGAGACCAAAACGGCAGTGCATTTGAAAAAATTCTACAATTTTACATTTAGATATAAAACCGGCTCACTTGCTCGTACACATTTAGAAATCCATATTATGCTTCAAATTATTAGCTTCTCATATCAAAGTAAATTAACCTTCTTCATCTTACAGAAGTTGGCATAAAGCCAAAACGGCAGTGCATTTGGGAAAATTCTACAATTTTACATTTAGATTTAAAACCGGCTTTCTTGCTTGTACACATTTAGAAATCCACATCAAGATGATTTAAATCATTAGCTTCACATATCAAAGTTAATTATCCTTCATCATTTTATAGAAGTAGGCATAAAGCCAAAACGGCAGTGCATTTGGAAAACTCCACAATTTAACATTTAGGTTTAAAATCGACTTTCTTGCATGTACGAATTTTTAAATCCATATCAAGTTGCTTCAAATCATTAGCTTAACATATTAAAGTAAATTAACTTTCTTCATCTTACAGAAGTAGGCATAAAGCCAAAACGGCAGTGCATTTGGAAAAATTCCACAATTTTACATTTAGGTAAAAAACCGATTTTCTGGCATGTACACATTTAGAAATCCATATGAAGTTGCTTCAAATCATTAGCTTAACATGTTAAAGTTAATTAACCCTGACCGTCTTACTCAGGTTGAGATAAGACAATAACGGCAGTGCATTTGGAAAAAATTCCATAAATTTACATTTAGGTATAAACCGACTTTCTTGCGTGTACACATTTAGAAATCCATATGAAGTTGCCTCAAATTATTAAGTTCACATATTTACGTTAATTAATCTTCTTCATATTACAGAAGTTGACATAAAGCCAAAACGGCAGTGGATTTGGAAAAATTCATAATTTTACATTTAGGTATAAAACCGGTTTTCTTGCATGTACACATTTAGAAATCCATATCAAGTTACCTTAAATCATCAGCTTAACACATTAAAGTTATTAATCCTCACCATCTTACTCATGTTGACATATGACCATAACGGCATTGTATTTGGAAAAAATTCCACAGTTTTACATTTACATAGGTATATTACCGACTTTCTTGCATGTACACATTGAGAAATCCATATCAAGTTGTTTCAAATCATTAGCTTCACATATTGAAGTTAATTTATTTTCTTCATCTTACTGAAACTGGCATAAAGCCAAAACGGCAGTGCATTTGGAAAAAATTCCATACTTTTACATTTAGGTATAAAACCAAATTTCTTGGATGTACACATTTTGAAATCCATATCAAGTTGCTTCAAATTATTAAATCGACATATTAAAGTTAATTAACCTTCTTCATCTTACTCAAGTTGGCATAAAGCCAAAACGATAGTGCATTTGGAAAAGTTACACAATTTTACATTTAGGTGTAAAACCGATTTTCTTGCAAGTACACATAACGGCAATGCATTTGAAAAAATCCACAATTTTTCTTCCGGTATAAAACTGATTTTCTGGCATGTACACACTTAGAAATCCATATCAAATTACCTCAAGTCATTAGCTTCACATATTAAAGTTAATTACCCTTCGTCATTTTATAGAAGTTGGCATAAAGCCAAAACGGCAGTGCATTTGGAAAAATTCCACAATTTTATATTTAGGTAAAAAAACGATTTTCTGGCATGTACACATTTAGAAATCCATATCAAGTTGCTTCAAATCATTAGCTTAACCTTTTAAAGTCAATTATCCCTCACCATCTTATTCAAGTTAACATAAGACCAAAACGACAGTGCATTTGGAAAAAATTCCATAATTTTACATTTGGGTATAAAACCGACTTTCTCGCATGTACACATTTAGAAATCCATATCAAGTTGTTTCAAATTATTAGATTCACATATTAAAGTTAATTAATCTTCTTCATCTTACTGAAGTGTGCATAAAGCCAAAACGGCAGTGCATTTGAAAAAATTCTACAATTTTACATTTAGATATAAAACCGGCTCACTTGCTCGTACACATTTAGAAATCCATATTATGCTTCAAATTATTAGCTTCTCATATTAAAGTTAACTAACCTTCTTCATCTTACAGAAGTTGGCATAAAGCCAAAACGGCAGTACATTTGGGAAAATTCTACAATTTTACATTTGGATATAAAACCGGCTTTCTTGCTTGTACACATTTAGAAATCCACACCAAGTTGCTTTAAATCATTAGCTTCACATATTTAAGTTAATTACCCTTCGTCATTTTATAGAAGTTGGCATAAAGCCAAAACGGAAGTGCATTTGAAAAAACTCCACAATTTAACATATAGGTTTAAAATCGACTTTCTTGCATGCACGATTTTTTAAATCCATATCAAGTTGCTACAAATCATTAGCTTCTCATATCAAAGTTAATTAACCTTCTTCATCTTACAGAGGTTGGCATAAAGCCAAAACGGCAGTGCATTTGGGAAAATTCTACAATTTTACATTTAGATTTAAAACCGGCTTTCTTGCTTGTACACATTTAGAAATCCACATCAAGATGCTTTAAATCATTAGCTTCACATATCAAAGTTAATTATCCTTCATCATTTTATAGAAGTAGGCATAAAGCCAAAACGGCAGTGCATTTGGAAAACTCCACAATTTAACACTTACGTTTAAAATCGACTTTCTTGCATGTACGAATTTTTAAATCCATATCAAGTTGCTTCAAATCTTTAGCTTAACATATTAAAGAAAATTAACTTTCTTCATCTTACAGAAGTAGGCATAAAGCCAAAACGGCAGTGCATTTGGAAAAATTCCACAATTTTACATTTAGGTAAAAAACCGATTTTCTGGCATGTACACATTTAGAAATCCATATGAAGTTGCTTCAAATCATTAGCTTAACATATTAAAGTTAATTATCCCTCACCATCTTACTCAAGTTGACATAAGACCAAAACGACAGTGCAGTTGGAAAAAATTCCGTAATTTTACATTTAGGTATAAAACCGACTTTCTCGCATGTACACATTTAGAAATCCATATCAAGTTGCTTTAAATCTTAAGCTTCACATAATAAAGTTAATTAGCCCTCATCATTTTATAGAAGTAGGCATAAAGCCAAAACGGCAGTGCATTTGGAAAACTCCACAATTTAACATATAGGTTTAAAATCGACTTTCTTGCATGCACGATTTTTTAAATCCATATCAAGTTGCTTAAAATCGACTTTCTTGCATGTACACATTTTGAAATCCATATCAAGTTGCTTCAAATCATTTGCTTAACATATTAAAGTTAATTAACTTTCTTCATCTTACAGAAGTAGCCATAGAGCCAAAGGCAGTGCATTTGGAAAAATTCCACAATTTTACATTTAGGTAAAAAACCGATTTTCTGGCATGTACGCATTTAGAAATCCATATGAAGTTGCTTCAAATCAGTAGCTTAACATATTAAAGTTAATTATCCCTCACCATCTTACTCAAGTTGACATAAGACCAAAACGACAGTGCATTTGGAAAAAATTCCGTAATTTTACATTTAGGTATAAAACCGACTTTCTCGCATGTACACATTTAGAAATCCATATCAAGTTGCTTTAAATCTTTAGCTTCACATAATAAAGTTAATTACCCTTCACCATTTTATAGAAGTTGGCATAAAGCCAAAAAGGCAGTGCATTTGGAAAAATTCCACAATTTTACATTTAGGTTTAAAATCGAGTTTCTTGCATGTACACATTTTGAAATCCATATCAATATGCTTAAAATCATTAGCTTCACATAGTAAAGTTAATTACCCTTCATCATTTTATAGAAGTTGGCATCAAGCCAAAACGGCAGTGGATTTGGAAAAATTCCACAATTTTATATTTAGGTAAAAAACCATTTTCTGGCATGTACACATTTAGAAATCCATATGAAGTTGCTTCAAATCATTAGTTTAACATATTAAAGTTAATTATCCCTCACCATCTTATTCAAGTTGACATGAGACCATAACGGCAGTGCATTTGAAAAAAAAGTTCATAATTTTAGATTTAGTTATAAAACTGATTTTCCTGCTTTTAAACATTTAACAATCCATATCGAGTTAATTCAAGTCATTAACGTTAAATATTCAAGGCATTTAACCTTCGTCATCTCACAGAAGTTGGCATAAAGAAAATGGCAGTGCATTTTGAAAATTCCAGATTTTACATTTAGGTATAAAACCGACTTTCTTGCATGTACACATTTAGAAGTTCATATCAAGTTAACTCAAATCATTAGCTTAACATATTTAAGTTAATTAACCTTTACCATCTTACTCAAGTTGACATAAGACCATTTGGAAAAAAGCCACAATTTTACATTTAGGTACAAAACCGACTTTCTTGCATGTACACATTTAGAAATCCAAATCAAGTTGCCTCAAATCATAAGCTTCACATATTAATTTTAATTATTCTTCTTCATCTTACTCAAGTTGACATAAAGCCATAACGGCAGTGCATTTGGAAAAACTCCACAATTTTACATTTAGGTTTAAAATCGACTTTCTTGCATGTACACATTTTGAAATCCATATCAAGTTGTATCAAATCATTAGCTTAACATATTAAAGTTAATTAAATTTTTTCATCTTAAAGAAGTTGGCATAAAGCCAAAACGGCAGCGCATTTGGAAAAATTCCACAATTATACATTAAAGTATAAAACCGATTTTCTGGCATGTACACATTTAGAAATGAATATCAAGTTACCTCAAATCATTAGCTTAACACATTAAAGTTAATTAAGCTTCTTCATTTTACTCAAGTTGGCATAAAGCCAAAACGACAGTGCATTTGGAAAAATTCCACAATTTTTCATTTAAGTATAAAATCGGTTTTCTGGCAGGTACACATTTAGAAATCCACATCAAGTTGCTTTAAATCATTAGCTTCACATATTAAAGTTAATTACCCTTCGTCATTTTATAGAAGTTGGCATAAAGCCAAAACGGCAGTGCATTTGAAAAAACTCCACAATTTTACATTTAGGTTTAAAATCGACTTTGTTGCAGGTACACATTTTGAAATCCATATCAAGTTGTTTCAAATCATTAGCTTAACATATTAAAGTTAATTAACATTCTTCATCTTACAGAAGTTGGCATACAGCCAAAACGGCATTGCATTTGGAAAAACTCCACAATTTTACATTCAGGTAAAAAGCCAATTTTCTGGCATGTACACATTTAGAAATCCATATCAAGTTGTTAAAATCATTAGCTTAACATAATAAAGTTAATTATCCCTCACCATCTTATTCAAGTTGACATAAGATCAAAACGACGGTGCATTTGGAAAAAATTCCATAATTTTACATTTAGGTGTAAAACCGACTTTCTCGCATGTACACATTTAGACATCCATATCAAGTTGCTTTAAAATATTAAATTCACATATTAAAGTTAATTAACTTTCTTCATCTTACAGAAGGTGGCATAAAGCCAAAACGGCAGTGCATTTGGAAAAATTCTTCAGTCTTACATTTAGATATAAAACCGGCTTTCTTGCTTGTACACCTTTAGAAATACACATCAAGTTGCTTTAAATCATTAGTTTCACATATTAAAGTTAACTATACTTCATCATTTTATAGAAGTTGGCATAAAGCCAAAGCGGCAGTGCATTTTGAAAAACTCCACAATTTTACATTTAGGTTTAAAATCGACTTTCTTGCATGTACACATTTTGAAATCCATATCGAGTTGCTTCGAATCATTAGCTTCACATAATAAAGTTGATTAATCTTCTTCATCTGACGGAAGTTGGCATAAAGAAAATGGCAGTGCTTTTGGAAAAATTCCACAATTTTATATTTAGGTAAAAAACCGATTTTTTGGCATGTACACATTTAGAAATCCATACCAAGTTGCTTCAAATCATTAGCTTAACATTTTAAAGTTAATTATCCCTCACCATCTTATTCAAGTTAACATAAAACCAAAACGACAGTGCATTTGGAAAAAATTCCATAATTTTACATTTAGGTATAAAACCGATTTTCCTGCATTTAAACATTTAGAAATCTATATCAAGTTGCTTCAAATCATTAGATTCATATTTTAAAGTTAAGTAATCTTCTTCATCTTACTGAAGTAGGCATAAAGAAAATGGCAGTGCATTTCGAAAATTCCGTAATTATACATTTAGGTATGAAACCGATTTTCTTGAATGTACACATTTAGAAATCCATATCAAGTTGCTTCAAATCTTTAGCTTCACATATTAAAGTTATTTAACCTTCGTCATCTTACAGAAGTTGGCATACAGCCAAAACGGCATTGCATTTGGAAAAATTCCACAATTTTACATTTAGGTAAAAAGCCGATTTTCTGGCATGTACACATTTAGAAATCCATATCAAGTTGTTAAAATCATTAGCTTAACATAATAAAGTTAATTATCCCTCACCATCTTATTCAAGTTGACATAAGATCAAAACGACGGTGCATTTGGAAAAAATTCCATAATTTTACATTTAGGTGTAAAACCGACTTTCTCGCATGTACACATTTAGAGATCCATATCAAGTTGCTTTAAAATATTAAATTCACATATTAAAGTTAATTAACTTTCTTCATCTTACAGAAGGTGGCATAAAGCCAAAACGCAGTGCATTTGAAAATTCTTCAGTTTTAAGATTAGATATAAAACTGGCTTTCTGTTTGTACACCTTTAGATATTACCACTGTTGCTTTAAATCTGTAGCTTCACATAATAAAGTTAATTACCCTTCATCATTTTATAGAAGTTGGCATAAAGCCAAAACGGCAGTGCATTTGGAAAAACTCCACAATTTTACATTTAGGTTTAAAATCGACTTTCTTGCATGTACACATTTTGAAATCCATATCGAGTTGCTTCGAATCATTAGCTTCACATATTAAAGTTGATTAATCTTCTTCATCTGATGGAAGTTGGCATAAAGAAAATGGCAGTGCTTTTGGAAAAATTCCACAATTTTATATTTAGGTAAAAAACCGATTTTTTGGCATGTACACATTTAGAAATCCATACCAAGTTGCTTCAAATCATTAGCTTAACATTTTAAAGTTAATTATCCCTCACCATCTTATTCAAGTTAACATAAGACCAAAACGACAGTGCATTTGGAAAAAATTCCATAATTTTACATTTAGGTATAAAACCGATTTTCCTGCATTTAAACATTTAGAAATCTATATCAAGTTGCTTCAAATCATTAGATTCATATTTTAAAGTTAAGTAATCTTCTTCATCTTACTGAAGTAGGCATAAAGAAAATGGCAGTGCATTTCGAAATTCCGTAATTATACATTTAGGTATGAAACCGATTTTCTTGAATGTACACATTTTGAAATCCATATCAAGTTGTATCAAATCATTAGCTTAACATACTAAAGTTAATTAAATTTTTTCATCTTAAAGAAGTTGGCATAAAGCCAAAACGGCAGCGCATTTGGAAAAATTCCACAATTATACATTAAAGTATAAAACCGATTTTCTGGCATGTACACATTTAGAAATCAATATCAAGTTACATCAAATCATTAGCTTAACATATTAGAGTTAATTAAGCTTCTTCATTTTACTCAAGTTGGCATAAAGCCAAAACGGCAGTGCATTTGGAAAAATTCCACAATTTTTCATTTAAGTATAAAATCGGTTTACTGGCAGGTACACATTTAGAAATCCACATGAAGTTGTTTTAAATCATTAGCTCCACATATTAAAGTCAATTACCCTTCGTCATTTTATAGAAGTTGGCATAAAGCCAAAACGGCAGTGCATTTGGAAAAATTCCACAATTTTACATTTAGGTTTAAAATCGACTTTGTTGCAGGTACACATTTTGAAATCCATATCAAGTTGCTTCAAATCATTAGCTTAACATATTAAAGTAAAATAACTTTCTTCATCTTACAGAAGTTGGCATACAGCCAAAACGGCATTGCATTTGGAAAAATTCTACAGTTTTACATTTAGATATAAAACCGGCTTTCTTGCTTGTACACCTTTAGAAATACACATCAAGTTGCTTTAAACCATTAGCTTCACATATTAAAGTTAGTTACCCTTCGTCATTTTATAGAAGTTGGCAAAAAGCCAAAACGGCAGTGCATTTGGAAAAACTCCACAATTTTACATTTAGGTTTAAAATCGACTTTGCTGCATGTACACATTTAGAAATCCAAATCAAGTTGCCTCAAATCATAAGCTTCACATATAAATTTTAATTAACCTTCTTCATCTTACTCAAGTTGACATAAAGCCATAACGGCAGTGCATTTGGAAAAACTCCACAATTTTACATTTAGGTTTAAAATCGACTTTGTTGCAGGTACACATTTTGAAATCCATATCAAGTTGCTTCAAATCATTAGCTTAACATATTAAAGTTAAATAACTTTCTTCATCTTACAGAAGTTGGCATACAGCCAAAACGGCATTGCATTTGGAAAAATTCTACAGTTTTACATTTAGATATAAAACCGGCTTTCTTGCTTGTACACCTTTAGAAATACACATCAAGTTGCTTTAAATCATTAGCTTCACATATTAAAGTTAATTACCCTTCATCATTTTATAGAAGTTGGCATAAAGCCAACGCGGCAGTGCATTTGGAAAAACTCCACAATTTTACATTTAGGTTTAAAATCGACTTTCTTGCATGTACACATTTTGAAATCCATATCAAGTTGCTTCGAATCATTAGCTTCACATATAAAAGTTGATTAATCTTCTTCATCTGACGGAAGTTGGCATAAAGAAAATGGCAGTGCTTTTGGAAAAATTCCACAATTTTATATTAAGGTAAAAAACCGATTTTTTGGCATGTACACATTTAGAAATCCATATCAAGTTGCTTCAAATCATTAGCTTAACATTTTAAAGTTAATTATCCCTCACCATCTTATTCAAGTTAACATAAGACCAAAACGACAGTGCATTTGGAAAAAATTCCATAATTTTACATTTAGGTATAAAACCGATTTTCCTGCATTTAAACATTTAGAAATCTATATCAAGTTGCTTCAAATCATTAGATTCATATTTTAAAGTTAAGTAATCTTCTTCATCTTACTGAAGTAGGCATAAAGAAAATGGCAGTGCATTTCGAAAATTCCGTAATTATACATTTAGGTATGAAACCGATTTTCTTGAATGTACACATTTAGAAATCCATATCAAGTTGCTTCAAATCTTTAGCTTCACATATTAAAGTTATTTAACCTTCGTCATCTTACAGAAGTTGGCATAAAGAAAATGGCAGTGCATTTAGAAAATTCCAGAATTTTACATTTAGGTATAAAACCGACTTTCTTGCATGTACACATTTAGAAGTTCATATCAAGTTAACTCAAATCATTAGCTTAACATATTTAAGTTAATTAACCTTCACCATCTTACTCAAGTTGACATAAGACCATTTGGAAAAAAGCCACAATTTTACATTTAGGTACAAAACCGACTTTCTTGCATGTACACATTTAGAAATCCAAATCAAGTTGCCTCAAATCATTAGCATCACATATTAAATTTAATTAATCTTCTTCATCTTACTCAAGTTGACATAAAGCCATAACGGCAGTGCATTTGGAAAAACTCCACAATTTTACGTTTAGGTTTAAAATCGACTTTCTTGCATGTACACGCTTTAAAATCCATATCAAGTTGTATCAAATCATTAGCTTAACATATTAAAATTAATTAAATTTTTTCATCTTAAAGAAGTTGGCATAAAGCCAAAACGGCAGCGCATTTAGAAAAATTCCACAATTTTACATTAAGGTATAAAACCGATTTTCTGGCATGTACACATTTAGAAATCAATATCAAGTTACATCAAATCATTAGCTTAACATATTAAAGTTACTTAAGCTTCTTCATTTTACTCAAGTTGGCATAAAGCCAAAACGGCAGTGCCTTTGGAAAAACTCCACAATTTTACATTTAGGTTTAAAATCGACTTTGTTGCAGGTACACATTTTGAAATCCATATCAAGTTGCTTCAAATCATTAGCTTAACATATTAAAGTTATTTTACTTTCTTCATCTTACAGAAGTTGGCATACAGCCAAAACGGCATTGCATTTGGAAAAATTCCACAATTTTACATTTAGGTAAAAAGCCGATTTTCTGGCATGTACACATTTAGAAATCCATATCAAGTTGCTTCAAATTATTAGCTTAACATATTAAAGTTAATTATCCCTCACCATCTTACTCAAGTTGACATAAGACCAAAACGGCTGTGCATTTGGAAAAAATTCCGTAATTTTACATTTAGGTATAAAACCGACTTTCTCGCATGTACACATTTAGAAATCCATATCAAGTTGCTTTAAATCTTTAGCTTCACATAATAAAGTTAATTACCCTTCATCATTTTATAGAAGTTGGCATAAAGCCAAAAGGGCAGTGCATTTGAAAAATTCCACAATTTTACATTTAGGTTTAAAATCGACTTTCTTGCATGTACACATTTTGAAATCCATATCAATATGCTTAAAATCATTAGCTTCACATATTAAAGCTGATTAATCTTCTTCATCCTATTGAAGTTGGCATAAAGAAAATGGCAGTGCTTTTGGAAAAATTCCACAATTTTATATTTAGGTAAAAAACCGATTTTCTGGCAAGTACACATTTAGAAATCCATATCAAGTTGCTTCAAATCATTAGCTTAACATATTAAAGTTAATTATCCCTCACCATCTTACTCAAGTTGACATAAGACCAAAACGACAGTGCATTTGGAAAAAATTCCGTAATTTTACATTTAGGTATAAAACCGACTTTCTCGCATGTACACATTTAGAAATCCATATCAAGTTGCTTTAAATCTTTAGCTTCACATAATAAAGTTAATTACCCTTCACCATTTTATAGAAGTTGGCATAAAGCCAAAAAGGCAGTGCATTTGGAAAAATTCCACAATTTTACATTTAGGTTTAAAATCGAGTTTCTTGCATGTACACATTTTGAAATCCATATCAATATGCTTAAAATCATTAGCTTCACATAGTAAAGTTAATTACCCTTCATCATTTTATAGAAGTTGGCATCAAGCCAAAACGGCAGTGGATTTGGAAAAATTCCACAATTTTATATTTAGGTAAAAAACCATTTTCTGGCATGTACACATTTAGAAATCCATATGAAGTTGCTTCAAATCATTAGTTTAACATATTAAAGTTAATTATCCCTCACCATCTTATTCAAGTTGACATGAGACCATAACGGCAGTGCATTTGAAAAAAAAGTTCATAATTTTAGATTTAGTTATAAAACTGATTTTCCTGCTTTTAAACATTTAACAATCCATATCGAGTTAATTCAAGTCATTAACGTTAAATATTCAAGGCATTTAACCTTCGTCATCTCACAGAAGTTGGCATAAAGAAAATGGCAGTGCATTTTGAAAATTCCAGATTTTACATTTAGGTATAAAACCGACTTTCTTGCATGTACACATTTAGAAGTTCATATCAAGTTAACTCAAATCATTAGCTTAACATATTTAAGTTAATTAACCTTCACCATCTTACTCAAGTTGACATAAGACCATTTGGAAAAAAGCCACAATTTTACATTTAGGTACAAAACCGACTTTCTTGCATGTACACATTTAGAAATCCAAATCAAGTTGCCTCAAATCATAAGCTTCACATATTAATTTTAATTATTCTTCTTCATCTTACTCAAGTTGACATAAAGCCATAACGGCAGTGCATTTGGAAAAACTCCACAATTTTACATTTAGGTTTAAAATCGACTTTCTTGCATGTACACATTTTGAAATCCATATCAAGTTGTATCAAATCATTAGCTTAACATATTAAAGTTAATTAAATTTTTTCATCTTAAAGAAGTTGGCATAAAGCCAAAACGGCAGCGCATTTGGAAAAATTCCACAATTATACATTAAAGTATAAAACCGATTTTCTGGCATGTACACATTTAGAAATGAATATCAAGTTACCTCAAATCATTAGCTTAACATGTTAAAGTTAATTAACACTGACCGTCTTACTCAGGTTGAGATAAGACAATCACGGCAGTGCATTTGGAAAAAATTCCATAAATTTACATTTAGGTATAAACGGACTTTCTTGCGTGTACACATTTAGAAATCCATATGAAGTTGCTTCAAATTGTTAAGTTCACATATTTACGTTAATTAATCTTCTTCATATTACAGAAGTTTGCATAAAGCCAAAACGGCAGTGGATTTGGAAAAATTCCATAATGTTACATTTAGGTATAAAACCGGTTTTCTTGCATGTACACATTTAGAAATCCATATCAAGTTACCTCAAATCATCAGCTTAACACATTAAAGTTATTAATCCTCACCATCTTACTCATGTTGACATATGACCATAACGGCATTGTATTTGGAAAAAATTCCACAGTTTTACATTTACATAGGTATAACACCGACTTTCTTGCATGTACACATTGAGAAATCCATATCAAGTTGTTTAAAATCATTAGCTTCACATGTTGAAGTTAATTTATCTTCTTCATCTTACTGAAGTTGGCATAAAGCCAAAACGGCAGTGCATTTGGAAAAAATTCCATACTTTTACTTTTAGGTATAAAACCAAATTTCTTGGATGTACACATTTTGAAATCCATATCAAGTTGCTTCAAATTATTAAATCGACATATTAAAGTTAATTAACCTTCTTCATCTTACTCAAGTTGGCATAAAGCCAAAACGACAGTGCATTTGGAAAAGTTACACTATTTTACATTTAGGTGTGAAACCGATCTTCTTGCACGTACACATAACGGTAATGCATTTGAAAAAAATCCACAATTTTCCTTCAGGTATAAAACTGATTTTCTGGCATGTACACATTTAGAAATCCATATCAAATTACCTCAAGTCATTAGCTTCACATACTAAAGTTAATTACCCTTCGTCATTTTATAGAAGTTGGCATAAAGCCAAAACGGCAGCGCATTTTTAAAAACTCCACAATTTCACATTTAGGTTTAAAATCGACTTTCTTGCATGTACACGTTTTGAAATCCATATCAAGTTGCTTCAAATCATTAGCTTAACATGTTGAAGTTAATTAACTTTCTTCATCTTACTCAAGTTGGCCTAAGGCCAAATTGGCAGTGCATTTGGAAAAATTCCACAATTTTACATTTAGCTATAAAACCAATTTTCTGGCATGTACACATTTAAAAATTAATATCAAGTCGCTTCAAATCATTAGCTTCACATTTTAAAGTGAATTAATCTTCTTCATCTTACTGAAGTTGGCATAAAGAAAATGGCAGCGCATTTAGAAAATTCCAGAATTTTACATTTAGGTATAAAACCGATTTTCTAAAATGTACACATTTAGAAATCCATACTAAGTTACCCCAAATCATTAGCTAAACATATTAAAGTTAATTATTCCTCATCATCTTATTCAAGTTGACATAAGACCAAAACGACAGTGCATTTGGAAAAAATTCCATAATTTTACATTTAGGTATAAAACCGATTTTCTCCCATGTACACATTTAGAAATCCATATCAAGTTGCTTCAAATCATTAGCTTAACATGTTGAAGTTAATTAACTTTCTTCATCTTACTCAAGTTGGCCTAAGGCCAAATTGGCAGTGCATTTGGAAAAATTCCACAATTTTACATTTAGGTATAAGACCGATTTTCTTGCATGTACACATTTAGAAATTAATACCAAGTTGCTTCAAATCATTAGCTTCACATTTTAAAGTGAATTAATCTTCTTCATCTTAATGAAGTTGCATGAAGAAAATGACAGTGCATTTGGAAAATTCCAGAATTTTAAATTTAGATATAAAACCGACTTTCTTAAATCTACACATTTAGAAATCCACATCAAGTTACCTCAAACCATTAGCTAAACATATTAAAGTTAATTAACCCTCACCATCTTACTCAAGTTGAGATAAGTACATAACGGCAGTGCATTTGGAAAAATTCCACAATTTTACATTTAGCTATAAAACCGATTTTCTCCCATGTACACATTTAGAAATCCATATCAAGTTGCTTCAAATCATTAGCTTCACATTTTAAAGTGAATT
>NW_024395184.1:0-86222 GCF_016617805.1 Bactrocera tryoni | reverse complement strand
AAGTTTACTAACTTTCTTCATCTTACTAAAGTTGGCATAAAGCCAAATGGCAGTGCATTTGGCAAAATTCCACAATTTTACATTTAGGTATAAAACCGATTTCCTTGCATGTACACATTTTGAAATCCATATCAAGTTGCCTCAAATCATAAGCTTAAAATATTAAAGTTAATTAACCCTCATCATCTTACTGTAGGTGGCATAAAGCAAAAACGGCAGAGCACTTGTAAAAATTCCAAAATCTTACATTTAGGTATAAAACCGATTTTCTTGCATGTACACTTTTAAAAATACATATCAAGTTGCTTCAAATCATTAACGTCATAAATTCAAGTTATTTAACCTTCGCCATCTTACCATAGTTTACATGAAGCCATAAAGGCAGTGCATTTGGCAAAATTCCACAATTTTATATTTAGGTATAAAACCGATTTTCTTGCATATACACATTTAGTAATCCATATAAAATTGCTTCAAATCAATAGCTTCACAAATTAAAGTTTACTAACTTTCTTCATCTTACTAAAATTGGCATAAAGGCAAAACGGCAGTGCATTTGGAAAAATTCCACAATTTTACATTTAGATATAATACCGATTTTCCTGCATTTAAACCTTAACGTTCCATATTGAGTTGATTGAAATCATTAACTTCATATATTCAAGTTAATTAACCTTCGTCATTTTACAGAAGTTGGCATAAAACCAAAACGGCAGTGTATTTGGAAAAATTTCACAATTTTATATTTAGGTATAAAATCGACTTTCTTGCATGTACACATTTAGCAATACATATCAAGTTGCCTCAAATCATTAGCTTTACATATTAAAGTCAATTAACCTTCTTCATCTTACTGAAGTGTACATAAAGCCATAACGGTAGTGCATTTGGAAAAATTCCACAATTTTACATTTAGGTATTAAACCGATTTCCTTGCATGTACATATTTAGAAATACATATCAAATTGCTTCAAATCATTAACGTCATATACTCAAGTTATTTAACCTTCGCCATCTTACCAAAGTTGACATGAAGCCATAACGGCAGTGCATTTGGCAAAATTCCACAATTTTACATTTAGGTATAAAACCGATTTTCTCGCATGTACACATTTAGTAATCCATATCAAATTGCTTCAAATCATTAGCTCCGCAGATTAAAGTTTACTAACTTTCTTCATCTTACTAAAGTTGGCACAAAGCCAAAACGGCAGTGCATTTGGCAAAATTCCACAATTTTACATTTAGGTATTAAACAGATTTTCTCGCATGTACACATTTAGAAATACATATCAAGTTGCTTCAAATCATTAACTTCATATATTAAAGTTAATTAACCTTCTTCATCTTAACAAAGTTGACATGAAGCCATAACGGCAGTGCATTTGGCAAAATTCCACGATTTTACATTTAGGTATGAAACCGATTTTTCTTGCATACACACATTTAGAAATACATATCAAGTTGCTTCAAATCATTAACTTCATATATTAAAGTTAACTAACCTTCTTCATCTTAACAAAGTTGACATGAAGCCATAACGGCAGTGCATTTGGCAAAATTCCACAATTTTACATTTAGGTATAAAACCGATTTCCTTGCATGTACACATTTAGAAATCCATATCAAGTTGCCTCAAATCATTAGCTTAAAATAATAAAGTTAATTAACCCTCATCATCTTGCTGTAGTTGGCATAAAGCAAAAACGGCAGAGCACTTGTAAAAATTCCAAAATCTTACATTTAGGTATAAAACCGATTTTCTTGCATGTACACCTTTAAAAATACATATCAAGTTGCTTCAAATCATTAACGTCATATATTCAAGTTATTTAACCTTCGCCATCTTACCAAAGTTGACATGAAGCCATAAAGGCAGTGCATTTGGCAAAATTCCACAATTTTATATTTAGGTATAAAGCCGATTTTCTTGCATGTACACATTTAGTAATCCATATCAAATTGCTTCAAATCATTAGCTTCACAAATTAAAGTTTACTAACTTTCTTCATCTTACTAAAGTTGGCATAAAACCTAAACGGCAGAGCATTTGGAAAAATTTCACAATTTTATATTTAGGTATAAAACTGACTTTCTTGCATGTACACATTTAGAAATACATATCAAGTGCCTCAAATCATAAGCTTTACATATTAAAGTCAATTAACCTTCTTCACCTTACTAAAGTTGGCATAAAGCCATAACCGCAGAGGATTTGGAAAAATTCCAGAATTTTACATTTAGGTATAAAACCGATTTTCTTGCATGTACACATTTAGAAATCCATATCAATTTGCCTCAAATCATTAGCTTAAAATATTAAAGTTAATTAACCCTCATCATCTTACTGTAGTTGGCATAAAGCAAAAACGGCAGAGCGCTTGTAAAAATTCAAAAATCTTACATTTAGGTATAAAACCGATTTTCTTGCATTTACACCTTTAAAAATACATATCAAGTTGCTTCAAATCATTAACGTCATATATTCAAGTTATTTAACCTTCGCCACCTTACCAAAGTTCACATGAAGCCATAACGGCAGTGCATTTGGCAAAATTCCAATATTTTACATTTAGGTATAAAACCGCTTTTCTTGCGTGTACACCTTTAAAAATACATATCGAGTTGATTCAAATCATTAGCTTCACAAATTAAAGTTTACTAACTTTCTTCATCTTACTAAAGTTGGCATAAAGCCAAAACGGCAGTGCATTTGGCAAAATTCCAATATTTTACATTTAGGTATAAAACTGCTTTTCTTGCGTGTACACCTTTAAAAATACATATCGAGTTGATTCAAATCATTAGCTTCACAAATTAAAGTTTACTAACTTTCTTTATCTTACTAAAGTTGGCATAAAGCGAAAACGGCAGTGCATTTGGAAAAATTCCACAATTTTACATTTAGATATAAAACCGATTTTCTTGCATATACACATTTAGAAAATCAATAGCTTATCATATTAAAGTTAATTAAGCCTCATCATCTTACTCAAGTTGGCATAAAGCTACAACGGCAGTAGATTTGGAAAAAATTACATAAGTATACATTTAGGTATAAAACCGATTTTGTTGCATGTACACATTTAGAAATCCATATCAAATTGCTTCAAATCATTAGCTTCACATATTAAAGTTTACTAACTTTCTTCATCTGATTAAAGTTGGCATAAACCGATTTTCCTGCATTTAAACCTTTGGCATTCCATATAGAGTTTATTCAAATCATAATTTCATATATTCAAGTTAATTAACCTTCGTCATTTTACTCAAGTTGACATAAAGCCAAAACGGCAGTGCATTTGGAAAAATTTCACAAATTTGTATTTAGGTATAAAACCGATTTTCTTGCATATGCATATTTGGCAATCTATGTCGAATGGTTTCAAACCATTAGCTACACATATTAAAGTTAATTAACCTTCTTTATCTTACTGAAGTTGGCATAAAGCCAAAACGGCAGTGCACATGGAAAATACCAAAATTTTACATTTAGGTAAAAAACCGATTTTCTTGCATGTACACGTTTAAAAATACATACCAAGTTGCTTCAAATCATGAGCTTCACATATTAAAGTACATTAATTTTCTTCATCTTACTAAAGTTGGCATAAAGCCATAACGGCAGTGCATTTTGAAAAGTTCCACAATTTTATATTTAAGTATAAAACCGATTTTTTTTCATATATACATCTAGAAATACATATGAAGTTGCTTCAAATCATTAGCTTTACATATTAAAGTAAATTAACACTTATCATCTTATTCAAGTTGACATAAGGCCTTAACGGCAGTGCATTTGGAAAAAAATTCCTAGTTTTACATTTGGGTATAAAACCTTTTTTCTTGCTTGTACATATTTCGAAATATTTATCAAATTGTGTTAACTCATTAGCTTCACATATTAAAGTTAATTAACCCTCATCATCATACTCAAGTTGGCGTAAAGCCATAACGGCAGTGCATTTGAAGAAATTCCAATATTTTACATTTAGGTTTAAATCGATTTTCTTACATGTACACATTTAGAAATCCATATCAAGTTGCTTCAACTCATTAGCTTAAAATATTAAAGTTAATTAACCCTCATCATCTTACTGAAGTGTACATAAAGCCAAAACGACAGTGCATTTGGAAATATTCTACAATTTTGCATTTAGGTATAAAACCGATTTTCCTGCATTTGAACATTCAGCAATCCATATCGAATTTAATCAAATAAATAACGTCACATATTCAAGTTAGTTAACTTTCTTCATCTTCCTAAAGTTGACATAAAGCCATAACGGCAGAGCATTTGGAAAAATTCCACAATTTTACATTTAGGTATAAAACCGATTTTCTTGCATGTACACATTTAGAAATCCATATCAAGTTGCCTCAAATCATTAGCTTAAAATATTAAAGATAATTTACTCTCATCATCTTAATGTGGTTGGCATAAAGCAAAAACGGCAGTGCATTTGGAAAAATTCCAATATTTTACATTTAGGTTTAAATCGATTTTCTTACATGTACACATTTAGAAATCCATATCAAGTTGCTTCAAATCATTAGCTTCAAATATTAAAGCTAGTTAACCTTCTTCATCTTACTGAAGTGTACATAAAGCCAAAACGACAGTGCATTTGGAAATATTCCACAATTTTGCATTTAGGTATAAAACCGATTTTCCTGCATTTGAACATTCAGCAATCCATATCGAATTTAATCAAATAATTAACGTCACATATTCAAGTTAGTTAACTTTCTTCATCTTCCTAAAGTTGACATAAAGCCATAACGGCAGAGCATTTGGAAAAATTCCACAATTTTACATTTAGGTATAAAACCGATTTTCTTTCAAGTACACCTTTTGAAATACATACCAAGTTGCTTCAAATCATTAGCTTAACATATTAAAGGTAATTAACTTTCTTCATCTTACTAAAGTTGGCATAAAGGCATAACGGCAAAGCATTTGGAAAAATTCCACAATTTTACATTTAGGTATAAAACCGACTTTCTTGCATGTACACATTTAGAAATCCATATACGGTTGCCTCAAATCATTAGCGTAAAATAATACAGTAATTTTCTCTCATCATCTTAGTGTGGTTGGCATAAAGCAAAAACGGCAGTGCATTTGGAAAAATTCCATAATTTTACATTTAGGTATAAAACCGATTTTCTTTCAAGTACACCTTTTGAAATACATATCAAGTTGCTTCAAATCATTAGCTTAACATATTAAAGGTAATAAACTTTCTTCATCTTACTAAAGTTGGCATAAAGGCATAACGGCAAAGCATTTGGAAAAATTCCACAATTTTACATTTAGGTATAAAACCGATTTTCTTGCATGTACACATTTAGAAATCCATTTCATATTAAAGTTAATTAACCCTGCTCATCTTACTCAAGTTGACATAAAGCCATAAAAGCAGCGCATTTGGAAAAATTCCACAATTTTACATTTAGGTATAAAACCGCTTTTTTTGCGTGTACACCTTTAAAAATACATATCGAGTTGATTCAAATCATTAACGTCGCATATTCATGTTAATTAACCTTCTTCATCTTACTAAAGTTGGCATAAAGTCGAAACGGCAGTGCATTTGGAAAATTCCACAATTTTTCTTTTAGGTATAAAACCGATTTTCTTACATGTACACATTTAGTAATCCACATCAAGTTGCCGCAAATCATTAGCTTAATATATTAAAGTTAATTAACCCTCATCATCTTACTCAAGTTGGCATGAAGCCATAACGGCAGCGCATTTGGAAAAATTCCTCAATTTTACATTTAGGTATAAAACCGATTTTCTTCCATGTATACATTAAGAAATCCATAACAAGTTGCTTCAAATCATTAGCTTAACATATTAAAGTTAATTAATTTTCTTCATCTTACAGAAGTTGGCATGAAGCCAAAACGATAGTGCATTTGGATAATTCCTCAATTTTACATTTAGGTATAAAACCGATTTTCTTCCATGTATACATTAAGAAATCCATATCAAGTTGCTTCAAATCATTAGCTTAACATATTAAAGTTAATTAACTTTCTTCATCTTACAGAAGTTGGCATAAAGCCATAACGGCAGAGCATTTGGAAAAATTCCACAATTTTACATTTAGGTATAAAACCGATTTCCTTGCACGTACACATTTAAAATTCCATATCAAGTTGCCTCAAATCATCAGCTTAAAATATTGAAGTTAATTTACACTCATCAGCTTACTGTGGTTGGCATAAAGCAAAAACGGAAGTGCATTTGGAAAAATTCCACAATTTTACATTTAGGTATAAAACCGACTTTTGTGCATAAACACATTTAGAAATACACACCGAATTGCCTCATATCATTAGCTTAACATATTAAAGTTAATTAACCCTCATCATCTTACTCAAGTTGACATAAAGCCACAACGGCAGTACATTTGGAAAAAACTACATAAGTATACATTTAGGTATAAAACCGATTTTGTTGCATGTACACATTTAGAAATCCATATCAAATTGCTTCAAATCAATAGCTTCACATATTAAAGTTTACTAACTTTCTTCATCTGACTAAAGTTGGCATAAACCGATTTTCCTGCATTTAAACCTTAAACATTCCATATCGAGTTGATTTGAGTCATAATTTCACATATTCAAGTTAATTAACCTTCGTCATTTTACAGAAGTTGGCATAAAGCAAAAACGGCAGTGCATTTCGAAAAATTTCACAATTTTGTATTTAGGGATAAAACTGATTTCCTTGCATATGCACATTTGGCAATCTATGTCGAATGGTTTCAAATCATTAGCTACACATATTAAAGTTAATTAACTTTCTTTATCTTACTGAAGTCGGCATAAAGCCAAAACGGCAGTGCACCCGGAAAATTTCAGAATTTTACATTTAGGTAAAAAACCGATTTTCTTGCATGTACACGTTTAGAAATCCATATAAAGTTGCTTTAAATCATTATCTTTACACATTAAAGTTAATTAACATTCTTCATATCACTAAAGTTGACAAAAAGCCATAACGGCAGTGGTTTTGGAAAAATTCCACAATCTTATATTTAGGCATTAAATCGAAGTTTTTGTATATACTCATTTAACAATCTATGTCGAGTTGTTTCAAATCAGTATCTTCACATATTTAAGATAATTAACTTTTTTCTGCAATCCATATCGAATTTAATCAAATAATTAAGGTCACGTAGTCAAGTTAATTAAATTTCTTCATCTTCTTAAAGTTGGCATAAAGCCATAACGGCAGAGCATTTGGAAGAATTCCACAATTTTACATTTAGGTATAAAACCGATTTTCTTGCATGTACACATTAAGAAATCTATATATATCAATTTGTTTCAAGTTATTTAATTCACATATTAAAGTTAATTAACTTTTTTCATCTTACAAAAGTTGGCATAAAGCCAAAACGGTAGTGCATTTGGAAAATTTCCACAATTTTACATTTAAGTAAAAAACCGATTTTCTTGCATGTACACATTTAGAAATCCATATCAAGTTGCATCAAGTCATTACCTTAAAATATTAATGTTAATTAACCCTCATCATCTTACTGTAGTTGGCATAAAGCAAAAACGGCGGTGCATTTGGAAAAATTCCATTATTTTACATAAAGGTATAAAACCGATTTTCTTGCATGTACACATTAAGAAATACATATCATATTAAAATTAATTAACCCTCATCATCTTACTAAAGTTGGCATAGAGCCATAACGGCAGTGCATTTTGAAAAATTTCATAATATTACATTTAGGTATAAAACCGCTTTTCTTGCGTGTACACCTTTAAAAATACATATCGAGTTGATTTAAATCATTAACGTCGCATATTCATGTTAATTAACCTTCTTCATCTTACTAAAGTTGGCATAAAGTCGAAACGGCAGTGCATTTGGAAAATTTCAGATAATATTACGTTTAGGTATAAAACCGATTTTCTTGCATGTACACATTCAGAAATACATATCATATTAAAGTTAATTAACCCTCATCATCTTACTAAAGTTGGCATGAAGCCATAACGGCAGTGCATTTTGAAAAATTCCACAATTTTACATTTATGTGTAAAACCGCTTTTCTTGCGTGTACACCTTTAGAAATACATATCAAGTTGCCTCAAATCCTTAGCTTAAAATATTAAAGATAATTTACTCTCATCATCTTACTGTGGTTGGCATAAAGCAAAAACGGCAGTGCATTTGGAAAAATTCCATAATTTTACATTTAGGTATAAAACCGATTTTCTTTAATGTACACTTTTAGAAATACATATCAAGTTGCTTCAAATAATTAGCTTAACACATTGAAGGTAATTAACTTTCTTCGTCTTAATAAAGTTGGCATAAAGCCATAACGGCAGTGCATTTGGAAAAATTCCAATATTTTACATTTAGGTTTAAATGTACGCAATGTAATTGTGTATTGTATTATGTACGCAACTAGCAATCCACAACAAATTGTATCAAAACAATAGCTTTACATATTAAAGTTAATAAACTTTCTTCATCTGACTAAAGTTGGCAAAAGGCCACAACGGCTGTGTATTTGCAAAAAATTTCATAATTTTACATTTAGGTATAAAACCGATATTCTTTCATGTGCACATTTAGAAATGCATATCAAGTTGCTTTAAATCATAAGTTTAACATATTAAAGTTAATAAACTTTCTTCATCTTACTAAAGTTGGCATAATGTCAAAACGGCAGTGCATTTGGAAAATTCCAGAATTCTACATTTAGGTATAAAACCGATTTTCTTGCATGTACATATTTAGAATTCCATATCAAGTTGCCTCAAATCATTAGCTTAAAATATTAAAGTTAATTTACTCTCATCATCTTACTGTAGTTGGCATAAAGCAAAAACGGCAGTGCATTTGAAAAATTCCATAATTTTACATTTAGGTATAAAACCGATTTTCTTTCATGTACACCTTTAGAAATACATATCAAGTTGCTTCAATTCAAAAGCTTAACATATTAAAGGTAATTAACTTTCTTCGTCTTAATAAAGTTGGCATTAAGCCATAACGGCAGTAGGTTAGGTTTAAATCGATTTTCTTGTATGTACACATTCAGAAATCCATATCAAGTTGCTTCAAATCGTTAGCTTCACATAATAAAATTAGTTAACCTTCTTTATCTTCCTGAAGTGTACATAAGGCCATAACGGCAGTGCATTTGGAAAAAATTCCACAATTTTACAATTAAATATTAAACCGATTTTCTTGCATGTACGCAACTAGAAATCCACAACAAATTGTATCAAATCATTAGCTTTACATATTAAGGTTAATAAACTTTCTTCATCTGACTTAAGTTGGTATAAGGCCGCAACGTCTGTGTATTTGCAAAAAATTCCACAATTTTACATTTAGGTATAAAACCGATTTTCTTTCATGTGCACATTTAGAAATACATATCAAGTTGCTTCAAATCATAACTTTAACATATTAAAGTTAATAAACTTTCTTCATCTTACTAAAGTTGGCATAAAGGCATAACGGCAGAGCATTCGGAAAAATTCCACAATTTTGCATTTAGGTATAAAACTGACTTTCTTGCATGTACACATTTAGAAATTCATATAGAGTTGCCTCAAATCATTAGCGTAAAATATTAAAGTCATTTTCTCTCATCATCTTAGTGTGGTTAGCATAAAGCAAAAACGGCAGTGGATTTGGAAAAATTCCATAATTTTACATTTAGGTATAAAACCTATTTTCTTTCATGTACACTTTCAGAAATACATATCAAGTTGCTTAAAATCATTAGCTTAACATATTAAAGGTAATTAACTTTCTTCATCTTAATAAAGTTGGCATAAAGCCAAACCGGCAGTGCATTTGGAAAAATTCCAATATTTTACATTTAGGTTTAAATCGATTTTCTTGTATGTACACATTCAGAAATCCACATCAAGTTGCTTCAAATCGTTAGCTTCACATATTAAAGTTAGTTAACCTTCTTCATCTTACTGAAGTGTACATAAAGCGATAACGGCAGTGCATTTGGAAAAAATTCCATAATTTTGCATTTAGGTATAAAACCGATTTTCCTGCATTTAAAGATTTAGCAATCCATATCGAATTTAATCAAATAATTAACGCCACATATTCAAGTTAATTAACTTTCTTCATCTTCCTAAAGTTGGCATAAATCCATAACGGCAGAGCATTTAGAAAATTCCACAATTTTACATTTAGGTATAAAACCGATTTTCTTGCATGTACACATTTAGAAATCTATATCATATTAAAGTTAATTAACCCTGCTCATCTTACTCAAGTTGACATAAAGCCATAATAGCAGCGCATTTGGAAAAATTCAACAATTTTACATTTAGGTATAAAACCGCTTTTCTTGCGTGTACACCTTTAAAAATACATATCGAGTTGAATCACTAACGTCGCTAGTTCATGTTAATTAACCTTCTTCATCTTACTAAAGTTGGCATAAAGTCGAAACGGCAGTGCATTTGGAAAATTTCAGATAATATTACGTTTAGGTATAAAACCGATTTTCTTGCATGTACACATTCAGAAATACATATCATATTAAAGTTAATTAACCCTCATCATCTTACTAAAGTTGGCATGAAGCCATAACGGCAGTGCATTTTGAAAAATTCCACAATTTTACATTTATGTGTAAAACCGCTTTTCTTGCGTGTACACCTTAAAAATACATATCGAGTTGATTCAAATCATTAACGTCGCATATTCATGTTAATTAACCGTTTTCATCTTACTAAAGTTGGCATAAAGTCGAAACGGCAGTGCATTTGGAAAATTCCACAATTTCACTTTTATGTATAAAACCGATTTCTTACATGTACACATTTAGAAATCCACATCAAATTGCCGCAAATCATTAGCTTAAAATATTAAAGTTAATTAAACCTCATCATCTTACTCAAGTTGACATAAAGCCATAACGGCAGTGCATTTGGAAAAAAATCCATAATTTTACATTTAGGTATAAAACCAATTTTCTTCCATGTATACATTTAGAAATCCATATCAAGTTGCCTCAAATCATCAGCTTAAAATATTGAAGTTAATTAACCCTCATCATCTTACTGTAGGCAAAGCCGTATTGGCATAAAGCCATAACGGCAGAGCATTTGGAAAAATTCCACAATTTTACATTTAGGTATAAAACCGATTTCCTTGCATGTACACATTTAAAATTCCATGTCAAGTTGCCTCAAATCATCAGCTTAAAATATTGAAGTTAATTAACCCTCATCATCTTACTGTAGGCAAAGCCGTATTGGCATAAAGCCATAACGGCAGAGCATTTGGAAAAATTCCACAATTTTACATTTAGGTATAAAACCGATTTCCTTGCATGTACACATTTAAAATTCCATGTCAAGTTGCCTCAAATCATCAGCTTAAAATATTGAAGTTAATTAACCCTTATCATTAGGGCGATTCAAGTTTCATAGAAAAAAAATCCATGGTGAAAATATTGTAGCCCTCTTTGATTTTTTGGATCCTTTTGGTGAGAAAATAACTGAAAAAAAATTTGAGCTCATTTGGATAAGATTTAGAACTGCCTCAACGACGTAAAATTTTACTACTGGTTATGTTATTCAATTTAGTGATTTGCCGTTGCATTTTTTTTATCAATATTTGTTTTGAACATATCAATCTTAGTTTTTTTTCTCTTTGGCTTTAAAGAGCGTGTTTCAAAGAGCGAGAAGAAATAGCAAAGCAAAGCAAAATGCAAAAAAGCGGTACTTTAACGTAAAAATTGGCGTCGACTGCGGAATAAGTGTATTTTGTCAGTTTTGATTTGCACTCAAACAGAAGCAGTCTGTACGTTTAAATTGCTGTAAATAATAAATTATTTTGTAATAATTTGTTATAATCTTGTAATAATTTGACTAATAAGTAATAATATGACTTCTACGCGATCTAAAAAAACAATTCATCTGATTGGCAAATCCAAACCTTGCTTTGATGGCAGGCTGTTACCAACGGTTCTTGAAACTTTACAAGTTTATTTTTTCCATCATTCAGAACTTAATAAATCTCAAAGAGATAGCGTGAAAATAGTTGTTCAAAGCATATGGTGTAAAGCAAATATTCCCATTGTTGAGGGGCGGAATATTATAAGAAAAATGACATCAATATTGGATGAATATCGCAATATCTACCGGAATAAAAATCGCAGAAGTTATGTGCAGATTGCTAAAGAAATTACGTTTATAGAAAACATTAATTTAATCTTTGACATAGCTCATCATGATGCTTTGAATTTAATCAAAATCGAAGAAGATAAGCAATTTTTATTAGACCAAAGGTCAGAAAGCAAGTATGTGATGGGTAGAGTAGACGTAAAATATGTGCAAAAAAAAGAAATAAAAGCAGCGAAGGTATTGAAAATGATGGACAGAGTTGAAAAAGAAGAAATAAGAAAACGAAAAACATTAGAACCTGCAATGCTTTCAACCTCTCTTAGTGACGAAGAGTCTGATCATGATGATGATAAAGATGATGAGTTTATTAGTCAAAATAAAACATTAATACCGCGAAATAAAGAAATTAAACAGCGTAAAATAATGTCAGGAAATCTTGCGTCCGCATTGGATCGCACGAACACCAGTAACAGGAAAGTTAATTTTGGTTTTTAAGTTGACATGTATTTTAACAATATACTTATTTCTTTAATACAAATTATAGGAAAGCAGCCTATATTCTTTCAGCAGTTGCTCAAACGTATAGTGCGGATCATGCTTCTGAAACTGTTTTATCAGTCAGCACCATTCGTAGAATGCGTAGTCAGTTCTGAAGTCAACATGCTTCAAACCTTAAGGGAATATTCTCGCCCAATGTTACCTGCAATTTCAAGGGGGCCATCTAAGGACGATCGAATTGCCATTGTCGTCTCCGGCTTGAACACTGAAAAACTGCTTGGAGTACCCAAAACTGAGAAAAGTACCGGAGAAGAAATTTCACAAGCAGTTTTTGCAGGTATAAAGAAGTGGAATATCTTCCATTAAATTGTCGGAATGTCTTTTGATACCACTGCATCAAATAGGGGTCGTTTGAAAGGAGCATGCGTTCTTTTGGAGCAGAAACTGAAAAAAAATTACTTTGGCTAGCTTGTCGGCACCACATCTTTGAAGTAATTTGCGGAGATGTTTTTAAAGCATTATTTGGTTCAACATCTGGCCCCGGCGTAAAAATATTTATTTCATTTCGGGAATTGTGGCCAAACATTAATCGAAGCGAATACGAGAAATGTTTTGATAGTCGAATAAGTAATGAATTACTCTCATTCAAAATAGAAACAATAGCTTTTGCAAGCGATATTTTAAAGAAAAATTCAGGGCAATTGTTAAGAGAAGATTACCGTGAATTATTAGAACTAACGTTGATATTCTAGGGAGAAACTCCTCCACGCGGTATCAGTTTTCGTACTCCTGGCGCATTTCATCACGCGCGTTGGATGTCAAAATTGCTCTATGTTCTAAAAATTTGCCTTTTTCGAAGTCAATTCCATCTTGATGAACCCCAGCAAAAGGCTTGTGTTGAGCTCGGTATATTTATTACATTAATATACGTAAAAGCTTGGATACAAAGTCCAAATGCCTGTGACGCACCTTATAATGACTTAAATCTAATAAAATATTTTTCTGAGTATAGCACCATATCAAAAATAATATCAGAGACCGCAACAGCTGCATTAAGTCGACAATTATGGTATTTAAGCGAAGAACTAGCTCCAATTGCCCTTTTCTCAGATTTGGTACCTAAAACAATGAAAAGTTTGATGGTGACTCGAATAAAGGAGTTCAAAATGCAAAAGCCTGTTAAAAGATTTGTTAAATATATTGAAACAGAAGATCTAAGTGATAAAACAATAGCCTTTTTCATTGGTCCTACTTCTCATACTTTATTTGAAATATTGAAATTGGATGTCACGTTTCTAAATGAAGACATAGACTCATGGAATCAACGCAAATCTTTTAATGAAGCAAAAAAATATATAATGGCTTTAAAAGTCGTAAATGATAGTGCTGAAAGAGCAATTGCTCTAGCAACAAATTTAATCACTCTTTAACGACAAACGAGAGCGAAAAGCAATTTCTATTACAAATTGTGGAGAGTCACCGTAAAAACTTCCCTAATTGTAATAAAAGCACTTTGTTTCAAAATATTTGAATGTGAAAGTATGTAACAAAAAATGAAATAATATGAATTATATAATTAAAAAGGTATTTACCAATGATTTTAAAGTAAAATAAGACATATGTATATACAAATTATATTAATTTTTTTTTTTTATTCAGCATATATTAGTGAATTTTGAATTCGTTGAGGCAGTTCTAAATCTTATCCGAATGAGCTCAAATTTTTTTTTCAGTCATTTTCTCACCAAAAGGATCCAAAAAATCAAAGAGCTCTTCAACATTTCAAAGTTTTAAAATTTTGAACCGCCCTACTCATCATCTTACATGTATCTATGCCATTAGAGCAAAAACGGCAGTGCATTTGGAAAAATTCCAAAATTTTACATTTAGGTATAAAACCATTTTCTTGCATGCACACATTAAGAAATACATATCAAGTTGCTTCAAATCATTAGTTTAACATATTAAAGTTAATTTACACTCATCAGCTTACTGTGGTTGGCATAAAGCAAAAACGGCAGTGCATTTGGAAAAATTCCACAATTTTACATTTACGTATAAAATCGACTTTCGTGCATATACACATTTAGAAATACACACCGAATTGCCTCAAATCATTAGCTTAACATATTAAAGTTAATAAACCCTCATCATCTTACTCAAGTTGACATAAAGCCACAACGGCAGTACATTTGGAAAAAACTACATAAGTATACATTTAGGTATAAAACCGATTTTGTTGCATGTACACATTTAGAAATCCATATCAAATTGCTTCAAATCATTAGCTTCACATATTAAAGTTTACTAACTTTCTTCATCTGACTAAAGCTGGCATAAACCGATTTTCCTGCACTTAAACATTCCATATCGAGTTGACTTGAATCATAATTTCACATATTCAAGTTAATTAACCTTCGTCATTTTACAGAAGTTGGCATAAAGCCACAACGGCAGTGCATTTGGAAAAATTCCAAAATTTTACATTTAGGTATAAAACCATTTTCTTGCATGCACACATTAAGAAATACATATCAAGTTGCTTCAAATCATTAGTTTAACATATTAAAGTTAATTTACACTCATCAGCTTACTGTGGTTGGCATAAAGCAAAAACGGCAGTGCAACTGGAAAATTTCAGAATTTTACATTTAGGTAAAAATGCGATTTTCTTGCATGTACACGTTTAGAAATCCATATCAAGTTGCTTTAAATCATTATCTTTACATATTAAAGTTAATTAACATTCCTCATCACACCAAAGTTGACAAAAAGCCATAACGGCAGGGGTTTTGGATAAATTCCACAATCTTATATTTAGGCATTAAATCGAATTTTTTGTATATACTCATTTAACAATCTATGTCGAGTTGTTTCAAATCAGTATCTTCACATATGTAAGATAATTAACTTTTTTCAGCAATCCATATCGAATTTAATCAAATAATTAAGGTCACATAGTCAAGTTAATTAACTTTCTTCATCTTCCTAAATTTGGCGTAAAGCCATAACGGCAGAGCATTTGGAAAAATGTACACATTTAGAAATCCATATCAAGTTGCTTCAAATGATTAATTTTACATACTAAAGTTTATTTACTTTCTTCATCTCACCAACGTTGACATAAAGCCATAACGACAGCGATTTTGGAAAAATTTAACAATCTTATATTTAGGTATTAAATCGAATTTTTCGTATATACTCACTTAGCAAATCTATGTTGAGTTGTTTCGAATCAGTAACTTCACATATATAAGTTAATTAACCCTCATCTTACTCAAGTTGACATAAGACCAGTGCATTTGGAAAAAATTCCATAATTTTACATTTAGGTATGAAACCGAGTTTTTTGCATGTATACATTAAGAAATCCATATCACGTTGCTTCGAATTATTAAATTCACATACTAAAGTTAATTAACTTTCTTCATCTTACTAAAGTTGGCGCAAAGCCAACACGGCAATGCATTTGGAAAAATTTTCCAATTTTATATTTAGGTATAAAACCGATTTTCTTGCATGCACACATTTAGAAATCCACAACGAATTGCTTCAAATCATTAGCTCCACATCTTAGAGTTGATTAACCTTCTTCATCTTACTCAAGTTGGCATAAAGCCAAAACGGCAGTGCATTAAAAAAAATTCCAGATTCCTACATTTAGGTATAAAACCGATTTTCTACACATTTAAAAATCCACAACAAATTGCTTCAAATCACTAGCTTAACATATTAAAGTTAATAAACCCCTACCATCTTACTAAATTTGACATAAAGCCAAAACGGCAGTGCATTTGGAAAAATTTCACAATTTTATATTTAAGTATAAAACCAATATTCTTGCATATGCACATTTGGCAATCTATGTCGAATGGTTTCAAATCAGTAGCTTCACATATTAAAGTTGATTGACCTTCTTGATCTTACTGAAGTTGGCATAAAGCCAAAACGGCAGTGCAGTTGGAAAATTCCAGAATTTTAAATTTAGGTATAAAACCGATTTTCTTGCATGTACACATTTAGAAATCCATATCAAGTTGCTTCAAATCATTTACTTTACATATTAAAGTTAATTAACTTTCTTCATCTCACCAAAGTTGACATAAAGCCATAATGGCAGTGATTTTGGAAAAATTCCACAATCTTATATTTAGGTATTAAATCGAAGTCTTTGTATATACTCATTTAACAATCTATGTCGAGTTGTTTCAAATCAGTATCTTCACATATGTAAGATAATTTACTTTCTTCATCTCACCGTTCCTGAATTTTACATGTAGGTAAAAACCTTTACATTTGAAGTTGCTTCATATCATTAACTTCATATATTAAAGATAATTAGTCTTCTTCATCTTACTGAAGTTGGCGTAAAGCCAAAACGGTTTTATACCTAAAAGTTAATTAACCCTCACCATCTTACTCAAGTTTACATAAAGCCATAACGGCAGTGCATTTGGAAAAAGTCCACAATTTTACATTTATGTATGAAACCGATTTTCTTGCATACACACATTTAGAAATACATATCAAGTTGCTTCAAATCATTAACTTCATATATTAAAGTTAATTAATCTTCTTCATCTTACCAAAGTTGACATAAAGCCATAACGGCAGTGCATTTGGCAAAATTCCACAATTTTACATTTAGGTATAAAAACCGATTTCCTTGCATGTACACATTTAGAAATCCATATCAAGTTGCCTCAAATCATAAGCTTAACATATTAAAGTTAATTAACTTTCTTCATCTCATAGAAGTTGGCATAAAGATAAAACGGCAGTGCATTTGGAAAATTCCAGAATTTTACATTTAGCTATAAAACCGATTTTCTTGCGTATACACATTAGGAAATCCATATCAATTTGCTTCAAATTCTTAAATTCACATATTAAAGTTAATTAACCCTCTTCATCTTACTGAAGTTGGCATAAAGCCAAAACGGCAGTGCATTTGGAAAATTCCAGAATTTTACATTTAGGTATAAAACCAATCTTCTTGCATGTACACATTTAGAAATTTATGCCAAGTTGCTCAAATCATTAGCTTTCCATATTTAAATTAATTAGCCTTCTTCATCTTACTGAAGTTGTCGTAAAGCCAAAACGGCAGTGCATTTGGAAAATTCCAGAATTTTACATTTAGGTATAAAACCGAATTTCCTTGCATGTATATATTTAGAAATCCATTTCAAGTTGCTCCAAATCATTTGCTTAACATACTAAAGTTAATTAACCCTCATCATCTTACAGAAGTTGGCATAAAACCAAAACGACAGTGCATTTGGAAAAATTCCACAATTTTGCGTTTAGGTATAAAACCGATTTTCTTGCATATGCACATTTGGCAATCTATTTCGAATGGCTTAAAATCATTGGCTTCACATAGTAAAGTTAAATAACCCTCACCATCTTACTGAAGTTGGCATAAAGCCATAACGCCAATGCATTGAGAAAAATTACAGAATTTTACATTTAAGTATAAACCCGTTTTCTTGCAATATACACATTTAGAAATCCACAAAGAATTGCTTCAAATCATAAGCTTCACATATTAAAGTTAAAAAACCCTCACCATCTTACAGAAGTTAGCATAAAGCCAAAACGGCAGTGCATTTGGAAAAATTACACAATTTTATATTTAGGTATAAAACCGATTTGTTTGCATGTACACATTAAGAAATCCATACCAAGTTGCTTCAAGTCATTAGCTTCACATCTTAAAGTTAACTAACCTTCTTCATCTTACTGAAGTTCGCATAGAGCCAAAACGGCAGTGCATTTACACATTTAGAAATCCATATCGAGTTGCTTCAAATCATAAATTTTACATACTAAAGTTTATTTATTTTTTTCATTTCACCAACGTTGACATAAAGCCATAACGACAGCGATTTTGGAAAAATTCCACAATCTTATATTTAGGTATTAAATCGAATTTTTCGTATATACTCCTTTAGCAATCTATGTAGAGTTGTTTCAAATCAGTAACTTCACATATGTAAGTTAATTAACCCTCATATTAGTAAAATTGGCATAAAGTCATAACGGCAGTGCATTTGGAAAAAATTCCATAATTTTACATTTAGGTATAAAACCGATTTTCTTGCAATATACACATTTAGAAATCCACAAAGAATTGCTTCAAATCATAAGCTTCACATATTAAAGTTAAAAAACCCTCACCATCTTACTGACGTTGGGATAAAGCCAAAACGGCAGTGCATTTGGAAAAATTACACAATTTTACATTTAGGTATAAAACCGATTTGTTTGCATGTACACATTTAGAAATCCATATCAAATTGCCTCAAATTATTAAATTCACATATTAAAGTTAACTTACCTTCTTCATCTTACTGAAGTTCGCATAGAGCCAAAACGGCAGTGCATTTACACATTTAGAAATCCATATCGAGTTGCTTCAAATCATAAATTTTACATACTAAAGTTTATTTACTTTCTTCATCTCACCAACGTTGACATAAAGCCATAACGACAGCGATTTTGGAAAAATTCCACAATCTTATATTTAGGTATTAAATCGAATTTTTCGTATATACTCACTTAGCAAATCTATGTTGAGTTGTTTCAAATCAGTAACTTCACATATATAAGTTAATTAACCCTCATCTTACTCAAGTTGACATAAAGCCATAACGGCAGTGCATTTGGAAAAAATTTCGTAATTTTACATTCAGGTACAAAACCGATTTTCTTGCATGCACACCTTTAAAAAACCAATTGACGTTGCCTTAAATCATTAGCTTAACATATTAAAGTTAATTAACCCTCACAATCTTACTCAAATTGACATAAGACCAGTGCATTTGGAAAAAATTCCATAATTTTACATTTAGCTATGAAACCGAGTTTTTTGCATGTACACATTAAGAAATCCATATCAAGTTGCTTCGAATTATTAAATTCACATACTAAAGTTAATTAACTTTCTTCATCTTACTAAAGTTGGCGCAAAGCCAACACGGCAGTGCATTTGGAAAAATTTCCCAATTTTATATTTAGGTATAAAACCGATTTTCTTGCATGTACACATTTAGAAATCCACAACGAATTGCTTCAAATCATTAGCTTCACATCTTAGAGTTAATTAACTTTCTTCATCTTACTGAAGTTGGCATAAATCCAAAACGGCAGTGCATTAAAAAAAATTCCAGAATCTTACATTTAGGTATAAAACCGATTTTCTACACATTTAAAAATCCAAAACAAATTGCTTCAAATCACAAGCTTAACATATTAAAGTTAATTAACCCCTACCATCTTACTAAATTTGACATAAAGCCATAACGGAAGTGCTTTTGGAAAATTCCAGAATTTTACATTTAGGTATAAAACCGACTTTCTTGCATGTACACTTTTAGAAATCCTAATCAAGTTGCCTCAAGTCATTGGCTTCACATATTAAAGTTAATTAACCCTCATCATCTTACTCAATTTGACATAAGCATATAACGGCTGTGCATTTGGAAAAAATTCCATTTTTTTACATGTAGATATAAAACCGAATTTCTTGCATGTACACAATTAGAAATCCATATCAAGTTGCTTCAAATTATTAAATTCACATACTAAAGTTAATTAACTTTCTTTATCTTACTAAAGTTGGCATAAAGCCAAAACGACAGAGCATTTGGATAAATTCCAAAATTTTACATTTAGGTATAAAACCGATTTTCTAGCATGTACACATTTAGAAATACATACGAAGTTGCTTCAAATCATTAACTTCATATATTAAAGTTAATTAATCCTCATCATTTTATTCAAGTTGACTAAAGCCATAACGGCAGTGATCATGAAAAAATTACACAATCTTAAATTTCGGTATAAAACCGATTTTCTTGCATATACACGTTTAGAAATCCAACACGAATTGCTTTAAAAAAAATCCACAATTTTACATTTAGGTATAGAACCGATTTTCTTGCATGCACACATTTAGAAATCCATAGCAAGTTGGCTCAAATCATTAGCTTCACATATTAAAGCCAAAACGTCAGTGCATTTGGAAAATTCCAGAATTTTACATTTAGGTATAAAACCGATTTTCTTGCATGTACACATTTAGAAATACATACGAAGTTGCTTCAAATCATTAACTTCATATATTAAAGTTAATTAGCCCTCATCATTTTATTCAAGTTGACATAAGGCCATAACGGCATTGATCATGAAAAAATTACACAATCTTAAATTTCGGTATAAAACCGATTTTCTTGCATATACACGTTTAGAAATCCAACACGAATTGCTTTAAAAAAAATCCACAATTTTACATTTAGGTATAGAACCGATTTTCTTGCATGCACACATTTAGAAATCCATAGCAAGTTGGCTCAAATCATTAGCTTCACATATTAAAGCCAATTTACCTTCTTCATCTTACAGAAGTTGTCATGAAACCAAAACGACAGTGCATTTGGAAAAATTCCATAAATTTACATTTTAGTGTAAGTCCGATTTTCTTGCATGAACACATTTAGAAATCCATATTAAATTGCTTCAAATCATTATCTTAACAAATTAAAATTAATTAACCCTCATCATCTAACTCAAGTTGACATAAAGTCATAACGGCAGTGCATTTGGAAAAAAGTACATAATTTTACATTTAGGTATAAAACCGAATTTCTTGCATGTACACATTTAGAAATCCATAGCAAGTTGCTTCAAATTATCAAATTCCCATATTAAATTTAATTAACTTTCTTCACACTACTAAAGTTTGCATAAAGCCAAAATGGTACTGCATTTGGAAAAATTCCACAAATTTACATTTAGGTATAAAACCGATTTTTTTGCATATACACATTAAAAATTAAAAGCAAGTTACCTCAAATCATAAGCTTCACATATTAAAGTCAATTAACCGTCTACATCTTACAGAAGTTGTCATGAAACCAAAACGACAGTGCATTTGGAAAAATTCCACAAATTTACATTTAGGTATAAAACCGATTTTCTTGCATATACACATTTAGAAATTAATAGCAAGTTACCTCAAATCATAAGCTTCACATATTAAAATCAATTAACCGTCTACATCTTACAGAAGTTGTCATGAAACCAAAACGACAGTGCATTTGGATAAATTCCATAAATTTACATTGAGGTGTAAGCCCGATTTTCTTGCATGTACACATTTAGAAATCCATATCAATTTGCTTCAAATTATTAAATTCACATATTAAAGTTAATTAACTTTCTTTATCTTACTAAAGTTGGCATAAAGCCAAAACGACTGAGCATTTGGATAAATCCCACATTTTTAGATTTGGGTATTAAACCGATTGTCTTGCATGTACACATTTAGAAATATATGTCAAGTTGCTTCAAATCATTAGCTTCATATATTAAAATTAATTAGCCTTTTTCATCTTACTGAAGTTGGCATAAAGCCAAAACGGCAGTGCATTTGGAAAATTCCAAAATTTTACATTTAGGTATAAAACTGACTTTCTTGCATGTACACATTTGGCAATCTGTGTCGAATGGCTTCAAATCATTAGCTTAACATATTAAAGTTAATTAACCCTCATCATCTTACTCAAGTTGACATAAGACCAGTGCATTTGCAAAAAAATCCATAATTTTACATTTAGGTATGAAACCGAGTTTTTGGCATGTACACATTAAGAAATCCACAACGAATTGCTTCAAATAATTAATTTCACATATTAGAGTTAATTAATCTTCTTCATCTTACTGAAGTTGGCATAAAGCCAAAACGGCAGTGCATTTGAAAAAATTCCAGAATCTTACATTTAGGTATAAAACCGACTTTCTGCACATTTAGAAATCCACAACAAATTGGTTCAAATCACTAGCTTAACGTATTAAAGTTAATTAACTCCTACCATCTTACTGAATTTGACATAAAGCCATAACGGAAGTGCTTTTGGAAAATTCCAGAATTTTACATTTAGGTATAAAACTGACTTTCTTGCATGCACACATTTAGAAATCCATAGCAAGTTGCCTCAAATCATTAGCTTTACATATTAAAGTCAATTAACTTTCTTCATCTTACAGAAGTAGGCCTGAAACGAAAACGACAGTGCATTTGGAAAAATTCCACAAATTTACATTTAGGTATAAAACCGATTTTCTTGCATATACACAATTATAAATTAACAGCAAGTTACCTCAAATCATAAGCTTCACATATTAAAGTCAATTAACCCTCTTCATCTTACTGAAGTTGGCATAAAGCCAAAACGGCAGGGAATTTGGAAAAATTCCAGAATTTTAAATTTAGGTATAAGCCCGATTTTCTTGCATGAACACATTTAGAAATCCATACTAAATTGCTTCAAATCATTAGCTTAACAAATTAAAGTTAATTAACCCTCATCATCTTACTGAAGTTGGCATAAAGTCATAACGGCAGTGCATTTGGAAAAAAGTACATAATTTTACATTTAGGTATAGAACCGACTTTCTTGCATGTACACATTTAGAAATCCATATCAAGTTGCTTCAAATTATTAAATTCACATATTAAAGTTAATTAACATTCTTCATATTACTAAAGTTGGCATAATGCCAAAACGACAGTGCATTTGGAAAACTTCCACAATTTTACATTTAGGTATAAATCCGATTTTTTTGCACATACATATTTGGCAATCTGTGTCAAATGGCCTCAAATCATTAGCTTAACATATTAAAGTTATTTAACCTTCTTCATCTTACTGAAGTTGGCATAAAGCCATAACGGCAGTGCATTTGGAAAAATTCCAGAATCTTACATTTAGGTATAAAACCGATTTTCTACACATTTAGAAATCCACAACAAACTGCTTCAAATCATTAGCTTAACATATTAACCCTCATCATCTTACTCAAGTTGACATAAAACCATAACGGCAGTGCAGTTGGAAAAAATACATAATATTACATTTAGATATAGAACCGATTTTCTACACATTTAGAAATCCACAACAAACTGCTTCAAATCATTAGCTTAACATATTAAAGTTAGTTAACCCTCATCATCTTACTCAAGTTGACATGAAATCATAACGGAAGTGCTTTTGGAAAATTCCAGAATTTTACATTTAGGTATAAAACTGACTTTCTTGCATGCACACATTTAGAAATCCATAGCAAGTTGCCTCAAATCATTAGCTTTACATATTAAAGTCAATTAAGTTTCTTCATCTTACAGAAGTAGGCCTGAAACGAAAACGACAGTGCATTTGGAAAAATTCCACAAATTTACATTTAGGTATAAAACCGATTTTCTTGCATATACACAATTATAAATTAACAGCAAGTTACCTCAAATCATAAGCTTCACATATTAAAGTCAATTAACCCTCTTCATCTTACTGAAGTTGGCATAAAGCCAAAACGGCAGTGAATTTGGAAAAATTCCAGTAATTTAAATTTAGGTATAAGCCCGATTTTCTTGCATGAACTCATTTAGAAATCCATACTAAATTGCTTCAAATCATTAGCTTAACAAATTAAAGTTAATTAACCCTCATCATCTTACTGAAGTTGGCATAAAGTCATAACGGCAGTGCATTTGGAAAAAAGTACATAATTTTACATTTAGGTATAGAACCGACTTTCTTGCATGTACACATTTAGAAATCCATATCAAGTTGCTTCAAATTATTAAATTCACATATTAAAGTTAATTAACATTCTTCATATTACTAAAGTTGGCATAATGCCAAAACGACAGTGCATTTGAAAAACTTCCACAATTTTACATTTAGGTATAAATCCGATTTTTTTGCACATACATATTTGGCAATCTGTGTCAAATGGCCTCAAATCATTAGCTTAACATATTAAAGTTATTTAACCTTCTTCATCTTACTGAAGTTGGCATAAAGCCATAACGGCAGTGCATTTGGAAAAATTCCAGAATCTTACATTTAGGTATAAAACCGATTTTCTACACATTTAGAAATCCACAACAAACTGCTTCAAATCATTAGCTTAACATATTAACCCTCATCATCTTACTCAAGTTGACATAAAACCATAACGGCAGTGCAGTTCGAAAAAATACATAATATTACATTTAGATATAGAACCGATTTTCTACACATTTAGAAATCCACAACAAACTGCTTCAAATCATTAACTTAACATATTAAAGTTAGTTAACCCTCATCATCTTACTCAAGTTGACATGAAATCATAACGGCAGTGCATTTGGAAAAAATTCCATAATTTTACATTTAGGTATAAAACCGATTTTCCTGCATTTAAACATATAGAAATCCATATCAAGTTGCTTCAAATCATTATCTTAACATATTAAAGTTAGTTAACCTTCGTCATCTTACAGAAGTTCGCATAAAGCAAAAACGACAGTGCATTTGGAAAAATTCCACAATTTTACATTTAGGTATAAAATCGATTTTCTTGCATGTACGCATTTAGAAATCCATATCAAGTTGCTTCAAATTATTAAATTCACATATTAAAGTTAATTAACATTCTTCATATTACTAAAGTTGGCATAATGCCAAAACGACAGTGCATTTGGAAAAATTCCACAATTTTACATTTTGGTATAAAACCGATTTTCTTGCATTCACACATTTAAAAATCCATATCAAGTTGTTTCAAATCATAAACTTCACATATTAAAGTTAATTAACTTTCTCCATCTTACTGAAATTGACATAAATCCAAAACGGCAGTGCATTTGGGAAAATTCCACAATTTTACATTTAGGTATAAAACTGATTTTTTGCATGTACACATTTAGAAATCCATATCAAGTAGCCTCAACTCATTAGCTTCACATATTAAAGTCAATAAACCTTCTACATCTTACAGAAGATGCCATGAAACCACAACGACAGTGCATTTGGAAAAATTCCAAAAATTTACATTTAGGTATTTAGCCGATTTTCTTGTATATACACATTTAGAAATCCATATCAAATTGCTTCAAACCATAAGCTTAACATATTAAAGTTAGTTAACCCTCATCATCTTACTCAAGTTGACATGAAATCATAACGGCAGTGTATTTGGAAAAAAGTAAATATTTTTATAATCTCGCAACAAAGTTGCTAAGGAGAGTATTATAGTTTTGTTCACATAACGGTTATTTGTAAATCCTAAAACTAAAAGAATTAGATATAGGGTTATATATACCAAAGTGATCAGGGTGACGAGTAGAGTTGAAATCCGGAAGTTTGTCTTTCCGTCCGTCCGTCTGTCCGTCCGTCCGTCCTTCCATCCGTCCGTGCAAGCTGTAACTTGAGTAGAAATTGAGATATCATCATGAAACTTGGTACACGTATTTCTTGGCTCCCAGAAACACAAAAGTGAAATTTGGCGCAAAGGATCACATTAGGGAGGGGCATATTTGGACGTAATTTTTTTGGAAAAGTGGGCGTGGCCCCGCCCCCTACTAAGTGTTTTGTACATATCTCGGAAACTACTATAGCTATGTCAACCAAACTCTACAGAGTCGTTTTCAGTTCAAAAATGGAAGAAATCGGATAATAACCACGCCCACCTCCCATACAAAGGTTATGTTGAAAATCACTAAAAGTGCGTTAACCGACTAACAAAAAACGTCAGAAACACTAAATTTTACGGAAGAAATGGCAGAAAGAAGCTGCACCCAAGCTTTTTTTAGAAATTGAAAATGGACGTAGCGTCGCCCACTTATGGACCAAAAACCATATCTCAGGAACTACTAGACCGATTTCAATGAAATTCGGTATATGATATTTTCTTAACACCCTGATGACATGCACGAAGTATGGGTGAAATCGGTTCTCAACCACGCCTTCTTCCAATATAACGCTATTTTCAATTCCATCTGATGCCTTCTGTGTATAATAAATACATTAGGAACCAATGATGCTAGCGGAATAAAACTTTACACAAATACGGTATTTAAAAAATATGTAAATGACGGATAATGAAATCTCGATTATCACTTTATCATGCGAAAGTATAAAACGTTCGGTGACACCCGAACTTATCCCTTCCTTACTTGTTACAATCATGTATAGAACCGACTTTCTTGCATGTATGCATTTAGAAATCCATATCAAGTTGCTTAAAATTATTAAATTCACATATTAAAGTCAATTAACTTTCTTCATATTACTAAAGTTGGCATAAAGCCATAACGGCAGCGCATTTGGAAAAATTCCTCAATTTTACATTTAGTTATAAAACCGTTTACATCTACACATTTACAAATCCATATCAAGTTGCTTCAAATCATAAGCTTCACAAATTAAAGTTAAATAAACTTTTTCATCTTACTGAAGCTGGCATAAAGCCAAAACGGCAGTGCATTTGAAAAAACTCCAGAATCATACATTTAGGTATAAAACCGATTTTCTACACATTTAGAAATCCACAACAAGTTGCTTCAAATAATTAGCTTCACATATTAAAGTTAACTAACCCTTACCATCTTACTAAAGTCGACATAAAGCCATAACGGCAGTGCATTTGAAAAAATTCCACAATTTTACATTTAGGTATAAATCGATCTTCTTGCATGTACACATTTAGAAATCCATATCAAGTTGCTACAAATCGCTAGCTATACACATTAAAGTTAATTAACTTTCTTAATCTCACCAAAGTTGACATAAAACCATAACGGCAGTGCATTTGGAAAAATTCCTCAATCTTAAATTTAGGTATAAATCCGATTTTCTTGCATGTACACGTTTAGAAATCCACAACGAATTGCTTTAAAAAAATTCCATAATTTTACATTTAGGTATAAAACCGATATTCTTGCATATATACATTTAGAAATTAATATTAAATTGCTTCAAATCATAAGCTTCACAAATTAAAGTTAATTAACCTTTTTCATCTTACTGAAGTTGGCATAAAGCCAAATCGGCAGTGCATTTGGAAAAATTCCAGAATCTTAAATTTAGGTATAAAACCGTTTTTCTACACATTTAGAAATCCACAACAAGTTGCTTCAAATAACTAGCTTCACATATTTATGTTAATTAACCCTTACCATCTTACTAAAGTTGACATAAAGCCATAACGGCAGTGCATTTGAAAAAAATCCATAATTTTACATTTAGATATAGAACCGACTTTCTTGTATTTAAACATTTAGAAATCGTTATCAAGTTGCTTCACATTATTAAATTCACATAATAAAGTTAACTAACTTTCTTCATCTTACTAAAGTTGGCATAAAGCCAAAACGGCAGTGCATCAGGAAAAACTCCAGAATCTTACATTTAGGTATAAAACGGATTTACTTGCATGTACACATTTAGAAAACCACAACAAGTTGCTTCAAATAACTAGCTTCACATATTAAAGTTAACTAACCCTTACCATCTTACTAAAGTTGACTTAAAGTCATAACGGCAGTGCATTTGGAAAAAGTCCACAATTTTACATTTAGGTTAAAACCGATCTTCTTGTATGTAAACATTTAGAAATCCATATCAAGTTGTTTCAAATCATTAGCTTTACATATTAAAGTTAATTAACCTTCTTCATCTTACTGAAGTTGGCATAACGCCAAAACGGCAGTGCACTTGGAAAAATTCCAGAATTTTACATTTAGGTATAAAACTTATTTTCGTGCATGTACACATTAAGAAATCCATATCAAGTTGCCTCAAATAATAAGCTTCACATATTAAAGTCAATTTACCTTTTTCATCTTACTGAAGTTGGCATAAAGCTAAAACGGCAGTGCATTTGGAAAAACTCCAGAATCTTAAATTTAGGTATAAAACCGTTTTTCTACACATTTAGAAATCCACAACAAGTTGCTTCAAATAACTAGCTTCACATATTTATGTTAATTAACCCTTACCATCTTACTAAAGTTGCCCTAAAGCCATAACGGCAGTGCATTTGGAAAAAATCCATGATTTTACATTTAGATACAAAACCGACTTTCTTGCATTTAAACATTTAGAAATCACAACAAATTGCTTCAAATTATTAAATTCACATATTAAACTTAATTAACTTTCTTTATTTTACATTTAGGTATAAAACCGATATTCTTGCATATACACATTTAAAAATCCACAACAAATTGCTTCAAATCACTAGCTTCACATATTAAAGTTAATTAAGCCTTACCATTTTACTAAAGTTGACATAAGGCCATAACGGCTGTGCATTTGGAAAAATTCCACAATTTTGCATTTAGGTAAAAACCGATCTTCTTGCATGTAAACATTTAGAAATCCATATCAAGATGTTTCAAATCATTAGCTTCACATATTAAAGTTAATTAACATTCTTCATTTTACTGAAGTTGGCATAAAGCCAAAACAGCAGTGCACTTGGGAAAATTCCAGAATTTTAAATTTAGGCACAAGACTGATTTTCGTGCATGTACACATATAGAAATCCATATCAAGTTGCCTCAAATAATTAGCTTCACATATTAAAGTCAATTAACCTTCTTCATCTTACAGAAGTTGGCATGAAACCATAACGACAGTGCATTAGGAAAAATTCCACAACATCACATTTACATAGGTATAAAACCGATTTTCTTGCATGCTTCTTCTTCTTAATTGGCGTAGAAACCGCTTAAGCGATTATAGCCGAGTTTACAACAGCGCGCCAGTTGTTTCTTCTTTTCGCTACGTGGCGCCAATTGGATATTCCAAGCGAAGCCAGGTCCTTCTCCTCTTGGTCCTTCCAACGGAGTGGAGGTCTTCCTCTTCCTCTGCTTCCCCCGGCGGGTACTGCGTCGAATACTTTCAGAGCTGGAGTGTTTTCGTTCATCCGGACAACATGACCTAGCCAGCGTAGCCGCTGTCTTTTAATTCGCTGAACTATGTCGATGTCGTCGTATATCCCGTACAGCTCATCGTTCCATCGAATGCGGTATTCGCCGTGGCTAACGCGTAAAGGACCATAAATCTTTCGCAGAACTTTTCTCTCGAAAACTCGCAACGTCGACTCATCCGTTGCTGACATCGTCCAAGACTCTGCACCAGATAGCAGGACGGGAATTATGAGTGACTTATAGAGTTTGGTTTTTGTTTGTCGAGAGAGGACTTTGCTTCTCAATTGCCTACTCAGTCCGAAGTAGCACCTGCTGGCAAGAGTTATCCTGCGTTGGATTTCTAGGCTGACATTGTTGGTGGTGTTTACGCTGGTTCCAAGATAGACGAAAATATCTACGACTTCAAAGTTATGACTGTCAACAGTGACGTGAGTGCCAAGACGCGAGTGCGACGACTGTTTGTTTGATGACAGGAGATATTTCTTCTTGCCCTCGTTCACTGCCAGACCCATTTTCTGTGCTTCCTTGTCCAGCCTGGAGAAAGCAGAACTACCGTGCGGGTGTTGAGGCCGATGATATCAATATCATCGGCATACGCCAGCAGCTGTACACTCTTATAGAAGATGGTACCTTCTCTATTTAGTTCTGCGGCTCGAACTATTTTCTCCAAAAGCAGGTTGAAAAAGTCGCACGATAGGGAATCGCATTGCCTGAAACCTCGTTTGGTATCGAACGGCTCGGAGACGTCCTTCGCGATCCTGACGGAGCTTTTGGTGTTACTCAACGTCAGTTTACACAGCCGTATTAGTTTTGCGGGGATACCAAATTCAGACATCGCGGCATAAAGGCAGCTCCTTTTCGTCCTGTCGAAAGCAGCTTTGAAATCGACGAAGAGGTGGTGTGTGTCAATTCTCCTTTCACGAGTCTTTTCCAAGATTTGGCGCATGGTGAATGTCTGGTCGGTTGTCGATTTTCCAGCTCTGAAGCCACACTGATAAGGTTCAATCAGTTTGTTGACGGTGGGCTTTAATATTTCACGCAATACGCTCGATAGAACCTTATATGCGATGTTGAGGAGGCTAATCCCACGGTAGTTGGCGCAGATCGCCGGCCGGCAATCCGTAGGCCCCTGCCGCTTTGTTGTTCTTCAGGCGGGCAATTGCTATTCGAACTTCTTCATGCTCGGGTAATGGAACGTTTGCTCCATCGTCATCGATTGGGGAATCGGGTTCTCCTTCTCTTGGTGTTGTGCGTTCACTGCCATTCAGCAGGCTGAAGAAGTGTTCCCTCCATAATTTAAGTATGCTCTGGGCATCAGTGACTAGATCACCTTTGGAGCTTCTACAAGAGTACGCTCCGGTCTTGAAACCTTCCGTAAGCCAACGCATTTTTTCGTAGAATTTTCGAGCATTACCCCTGTCGGCCAGCTTATCAAGCTCTTCGTACTCACGCATTTCAGCCTCGTTCTTCTTCTGTCTACAAATGCGTCTCGCTTTCCTCTTCAACTCTCAGTATCTATCCCATCCCGCACGTATAGTGGTCGATCGTAACGTTGCGAGGTAGGCCGTCTGTTTTCTCTCCGCTGCGACACGGCACTCCTCGTCGTGCCGGCTGTTCTTTTGGACTTTCCGAAAACCAATGGTTTCGGTTGCAGCTGTTCGTAAGGAGTTTGAAATTCCGTCCCACAGTTCCCTTATACCGAGTTGTTAACGAGTGCTCTCAGAGAGCAGGAGTGCAAGCCGAGTAGAAAATCGTTCGGCTGTCTGTTGTGATTGCAGCTTCTCGACGTCGAACCTTCCTTGTGTTTGTTGTCGTGCGGTTTTTGCTGCACAGAGGCGGGTGCGAATCTTGGCTGCAACAAGATAGTGGTCCGAGTCGATGTTAGGACCTCGGAGCGCACGCACATCTAAAACACTGGAGACGTGTCTTCCATCTATCACAACATGATCGATCTGGTTGGTAGTTTTCGATCCGGAGACAGCCAGGTAGCTTGATGAATCTTCTTATGCTGGAATCTAGTACTACAGATAACCATATTTCGGGCCCCGGCGAAGTCAATCTGCCTCAACCCATTAGGGGATGTTTCGTCGTGGAGGCCGAATTTACCGACCGTAGTGCCAAAGACACCTTCTTTGCCCACCCTGGCGTTAAAGTCGTCAAGCACGATTTTGACATCGTGGCGGGGCAGCCTCCATAAGTGCGCTCCAAGCACTCATAAAAGGCATCTTTGGTCACATCGTCCTTCTCTTCCATCGGGGCGCACAGTGAGACAACGCCGGCATCAAATACAAAGAGTCATTGTAGTGCTCTGAAATTTTGCACAGGTTATTTTTGAGACAATTCCAGTTTTAAAAAAAAAAATTAAGAAAATTCGCCCACTTTTACGCCTACCTGCCATACAGTCGAAATTTGTAAAATGCCGTATTGTCCGTAATACTTTAGGTATAACTTCCAATTTTGGTATACTTGAATGTTATATAGCTACAAACATTATTTGAAATAAAAATTGAACTTTGGCCCTCTTTTAACCCCATCACTCATACTACCTCAACATAAAAAGTGCAATATTTTCTAAAATATATTAAATACAACCTTCAAATTCTATATTACTGTAATTTATATCATTTAAAATGTTTCATGCAAAAATTACAATAACACGTTCACTAATACGCCCACCTCCCATTGAAATGCAATAAAAAAAACAATTTTTTTTTTCATTCAATCAATAATTTTTTAACATCATCATGGTATTCTAATTTTTTCAATTTGTTTCTCATTCTAAATGAATTAATATAAGGATCTGATTATATTTGCAAATATTGCTTTACATCTTCATTCGTAGAAATACGTGAATTTTTACGAGAATGGAATAGCCTACAGTTTCTATACTCCTTATTCATTGCTTCTTGCGCTTCTTCGGATAACATTCCTGTAGCAAAAAAAAAGTACACGAGTACACAAAATGTACATATGTTTGAGCAAAAAAAAAACTGGTTTGGCTCAGCAGATGGAAAAAATGCCCAAAAACCAACAACAATCAAAACCAAAATTATGCTCACTATATTAGGCTGCTTATGAGCTTTGGACAACAAAAATAATTATAATGCAAGAGAATATTTTCTATTTTCCTGCCACGCGACAAGCGGCACTACAATATAACAATTAAACTAACCGCATTAGAAAGTGATCATAACACAATTTAGATCAGAACAATATCTTGCACTATCAATTTATATTAAAAATTATGCAACTATCTAACCCAAAGTCGATGACCTTCAACAAAATTATCTATCAAATTAATAACGTAAATTTATGTAAACAAGAATATTTTTATTAAAACATACATGATCTTTAAAGCATAATTCTGAATAACTAACAAAAACCAAATGTAATTTATTCTCTTGCACAATAAGTGAATAGTAAATAATTAAAAAAAATAAAAGTAAAAAGTTGTAAACATGCTATTGCATGCTAACACACATATAGCGACAAAATGTGCGCGTTACGTACTTTTTGTAGTTTTTTGTATGTTTAATGTGCTTTTGCAAACTTTTGCTATATGTCCTATACTTTAAATTAAAGCTGAGATTTCAAACTTTCATTTGGTATAAGTCCGCACCTAGGGCGAGGGGCTGCTCTATATTTTCTAGGCCATTGAAAATGCAAAATGTTCAATTTTTGCACCACAATTCTGTTGTTAAGAAAAAAAAGATTGTGTTTTTTTTTAAATTTATTTTTTCATTTACTCATTCTACAATAACTAACTTAATTAAAAAAATACTTTAAAGTTAGATTTGTTATGTATTTTTATTTTAATAAGCTTTTGATTATTACATATTGAACTAACATATTTCAAGCGCGTTGGCATACCTCAACTTTGACTTGCTCTACACCAAAAAGTAATGAAGTTATGAGGCTGAAATTTCAGGGAATTGTTACTCATATATCTGTTAATATACTGTGAAAATTTCATCCAAATTGGACGACAAGTCAAAAACCATTTTTTGCCGCGGTTACTATTGGGCTGTCTCACTTTGGGGCATGGGCACAGATCAGCGATATGTTGAAGAACCTCGCTTTGATGCGGATTGTGGCTAGACGTTCATTCACCGCAGTGAATGATAGTACTCGGCGACGGAGTCTCTCTCCCACCACGAATCCTACACCAAACTTGCGCTCCTTTATATGGCCACTGTAGTAAATGTCACAAGGACCTACTCGTCTCTGTCCTTGTCCCGTCCAACGCATTTCTTGGACGGAGGTGATGTCAGCCTTTGTTTTTACAAGGACATCAACCAGCTGGGCAGCGGCACCTTCCCAATTAAGGGACCGGACATTCCAGGTGCATGCCCTCAATTCGTAGTCCTTATTTCGTTTGCCATGGTCGTCATCAAAAGGGGGGTCTCTCATCCGAGGCTGGTTATAGCTCTTCACTGGGGGTGTTTTTTTACGTGGCGGGTCCCAAACCAAGCGCACAACCCTTGCAGGGAATGTTTCGCCTTCTCACTTTAGCTCGCCTACGAACGGATGTTATTAGTCTACCCAGAGGATACTTGGTCAAAGACCGGAAGTAGTGAGCTGCTTGAGCCATGTGTAAAAGAATCGTTTCTGGCCATTCCCAAGTGAATGGCGATCAGAGAACTTTCCTCACTTGCGTGAACTTCTACACATGACTCCATCCTCCTTCTAGCTTCACATATTAAAGTTAATTAACCCTTACCATCTTACTCAAGTTGACATAAGCCCATAACGGCAGTGCATTTGGAAAAAATTCCACAATTTTACATTTAGGTATGAAACCGATTCTCTTGCATGTACACATTTAGTAATCCACAAAGAATTGCTTCACGTATTAAAGTTAATTTACCTTCTTCATCTTACAGAAGTTGGCATAAAGCCAAATCGGCGGTGCATTTGGAAAATTCCAAAACTTTACATTTAGGTATAAAACCGATTTACTTGCATGCACACATTTAGAAATCCATAGCCAGTTGCCTCAAATCATTAGCTTCACATATTAAAGTCAATTAACCTTCTTCATCTTACAGAAGTTGGCATGAAACCAAAACGACAGTGCATTTGGAAAAATTCCACAAAATTACATTTAGGTATAAAACCGATTTTCTTGCATAAATACATTTAGAAATCCATATTAAATTGCTTCAAATCATTAGCTTAACATATTAAAGTTAATTAACCCTCATCATCTTACTCAAGTTGACATACAATCATAACGGCAGTGCATTTGGATAAAAGTACATAATTTTACATTTAGGTATAGAACCGACTTTCTTGTATGTACACATTTAGAAATCTATATCAAGTTGCTTCAAATTATTAAATTCACATATTAAAGTTAATTAACTTTCTCCATATTACTAAAGTTGGCATAAAGCCAAAACGACAGTGCATTTGGAAAATTCCAAAATTTTACATTTAGGTATAAAACCGATTTACTTGCATGCACACATTTAGAAATCCATAGCCAGTTGCCTCAAATCATAAGCTCCACATATTAAAGTCAATTAACCTTCTTCATCTTACAGAAGTTGGCATGAAACCAAAACGACAGTGCATTTGGAAAAATTCCACAATTTTAAATTTTGGTATAAAACCGATTTTCTTGCACATACACATTTGGAAATTCATAGCCAGTTGCTTCAAATCATTAGCTTATCATATTATAGTTAATTAACCTTCTTCATATTACTGAAGATGGCATAAAGCCAAAACGGCAGTGCATTTGGAAAAATTCCAGAATCTTACATTTAGGTAAAAATTCGATTTTCTACACATTTAGAAATCCACAACAAATTGCTTCAAATCATTAGCTTAACATATTAATGTTAATTAACCCTCATCATCTTACTCAAGTTGACATAAAACCATAACGGCAGTGCATTTGGAAAAATTCCAGAATTTTACATCTATGTATAAGCCGATCTTCTTGCATGCCCACATTTAGAAATCCATATCAAGTTGTTTCAAATCATTAGCTTCACATTTTACAGTTAATTAACATTCTTCATCTCCCCAAAGTTGACATAAAGACATAACGGCAGTGATTTTGGAAAAATTCCACAAGCTTCAATTTAGGTATAAACTCGATTTTCTTGCATGTACATGTTTAGAAATCCACAAAAAATTGCTTCAATTCATAAGCTTTACATATTAAAGTTAATTAACCTTCTTCATCTTACAGAAGATGGCATAAAACCAAAACACAGTGCATTTGGAAAAATTCCAGAATTTTACATTTAGGTATAAACCAATTTTCATGCATGTACACATTAAGAAAACCACAACAAATTGCTTCAAATCACTAGCTTCACATATTAAAGTTAGATAACCATTACCAACTTTCTAAAGTTGACATAAAGCTATAACGGCAGTGCATTTAGAAAAATTCCGCAATTTTAAATTTAGGCATAAACCGATATCTTTTTATGTAAACATATAAAAATCCATATCAAGTTGTTTCAAATCATTAGCTTCACATATTAAAGTCATATAACCTTTTTCATCTTACAGAAGTTTGCATGAAACCACAACGACAGTGCATTATCAAAAATTCCACAATTTTACATTTAGGTATAAAACCGATTTTCTTGCATGTACACACTTAGAACTCCCTATAAAGTTGTTTCAAATCATTAGCTTCACATATTAAATTTTATTAACCTTCTTCATCTCACTGAAAAGGCATAAAGTCAAAACGGGAGTGCATTTGGAAAATTCCAGAATTTTACATTTAGGTATAAAACTGATTTTCTTGCATGTGCACATTTAGAAATCCATATCAAGTTGGCTCGAATCATTAGCTTCACATATTAAAGTCAATTAACCTTCTTCATCTTACAGAAGTTGGCATCAAACCAAAAAGACAGCGCATTTGGAAAAATTCCACAAAATTTACATTTAGGTATAAAACCGATTTTCTTGCATATGCACATTTAGAAATCCATGTCAGGTTGCCACGAATCATTAGCTTCACATATTAAAGTTAATTAACCTTCTTCATCTAACTGAAGTTGAAATAAAGCCATAACGGCGGTGCATTAGAAAAAAAATTCCATAATTTTACATCTAAGTATAAAACCGATTTTCTTGCATGTACACATTTAGAAATCTATATCAAATTGCTTCAAATCAATAGCTTAACATATTAAAGTTAATTAACCCTCATCATCTTACTCAAGTTGACATACAATCATAACGGCAGAGCATTTGGATAAAAGTACATAAGTTTACATTTAGGTATAAAACCTACTTTCTTGCATGTACACATTAAGATATCCATATCAAGTTGCTTCAAATTATTAAATTCACATATTAAAGTTAATTAACTTTCTCCATATTACTAAAGTTGGCATAAAGCCAAAACGACAGTGCATTTGGAAAAATTCCACAATTTTAAATTTTGGTATAAAACCGAATTTCTTGCACATACACATTTGGAAATCTGTGTCGAATGGCTTCAAATCATTAGCTTATCATATTATAGTTAATTAACCTTCTTCATATTACTGAAGTTGGCATAAAGCCAAAACGGCAGTGCATTTGGAAAAATTCCAGAATCTTACATTTAGGTATAAATTCGATTTTCTACACATTTAGAAATCCACAACAAATTGCTTCAAATCATTAGCTTAACATATTAATGTTAATTAACCCTCATCATCTTACTCAAGTTGACATAAAACCATAACGGCAGTGCATTTGGAAAAAATTCCATAATTTTACATTTAGGTATAAAACCGACTATTTTGCATGTACACATTTAGAAATCCATATCAAGTTGCTTCAAATTATTAAATTCACATACTAAAGTTAATTAACTTTTTTCATCTTACTAAAGTTGGCATAAAGCCAAAACGGCAGAGCATTTGGAAAAATTTAACAATTTTACAATTAGGTATAAAAACGATTTTCTTGCATGTACACATTTAGAATTCCACAACGAATTGCTTCACATATTAAAGTTAATTTACCTTCTTCTGCTTACGTAAGTTGGCATAAAGCCCAAACGACAGTGCATTTGGAAAAATTCCAAATATTTACATTTAGGTATAAACCGATTTTCTACACATTTAGAAATCCACAACAAGTTGCTTCAAATAACTAGCTTCACATATTAAAGTTAACTAACCCATACCGTCTTACTAAAGTTGACATAAAGCCATAACGGCAGTGCATTTGGAAAAATTCCACAATTTTACAATTAGGTATAAACCGATCTTCTTGCAAGTACACATTTAGAAATCCATATCAAGTTGCTACAAATCGCTATCTTTACATATTAAAGTTAATTAACTTTCTTAATCTCACCAAAGTTGACATAAAACCATAACGGCAGTGCATTTGGAAAAATTCCACAATCTTAAATTTAGGTATAAACTGATTTTGTTGAATGTACACGTTTAGAAATCCACAACGAATTGCTTTAAATCACTCGCTTCACATATTAAAGTTAATTAACCCTTACCGTCTTACTAGAGTTGACATAAAGCCATAACGGCAGTGCATTTGGAAAAATTCCAGAATTTTACATCTATGTATAAGCCGATCTTCTTGCATGCCCACATTTAGAAATCCATATCAAGTTGTTTCAAATCATTAGCTTCACATTTTACAGTTAATTAACATTCTTCATCTCCCCAAAGTTGACATAAAGACATAACGGCAGTGATTTTGGAAAAATTCCACAAGCTTCAATTTAGGTATAAACTCGATTTTCTTGCATGTACATGTTTAGAAATCCACAAAAAATTGCTTCAATTCATAAGCTTTACATATTAAAGTTAATTAACCTTCTTCATCTTACAGAAGATGGCATAAAACCAAAACACAGTGCATTTGGAAAAATTCCAGAATTTTACATTTAGGTATAAACCAATTTTCATGCATGTACACATTAAGAAAACCACAACAAATTGCTTCAAATCACTAGCTTCACATATTAAAGTTAGATAACCATTACCAACTTTCTAAAGTTGACATAAAGCTATAACGGCAGTGCATTTGGAAAAATTCCGCAATTTTAAATTTAGGCATAAACCGATATCTTTTTATGTAAACATATAAAAATCCATATCAAGTTGTTTCAAATCATTAGCTTCACATATTAAAGTCATATAACCTTTTTCATCTTACAGAAGTTTGCATGAAACCACAACGACAGTGCATTATCAAAAATTCCACAATTTTACATTTAGGTATAAAACCGATTTTCTTGCATGTACACACTTAGAACTCCCTATAAAGTTGTTTCAAATCATTAGCTTCACATATTAAATTTTATTAACCTTCTTCATCTCACTGAAAAGGCATAAAGTCAAAACGGGAGTGCATTTGGAAAATTCCAGAATTTTACATTTAGGTATAAAACTGATTTTCTTGCATGTGCACATTTAGAAATCCATATCAAGTTGGCTCGAATCATTAGCTTCACATATTAAAGTCAATTAACCTTCTTCATCTTACAGAAGTTGGCATCAAACCAAAAAGACAGCGCATTTGGAAAAATTCCACAAAATTTACATTTAGGTATAAAACCGATTTTCTTGCATATGCACATTTAGAAATCCATGTCAGGTTGCCACGAATCATTAGCTTCACATATTAAAGTTAATTAACCTTCTTCATCTAACTGAAGTTGAAATAAAGCCATAACGGCGGTGCATTAGAAAAAAAATTCCATAATTTTACATCTAAGTATAAAACCGATTTTCTTGCATGTACACATTTAGAAATCTATATCAAATTGCTTCAAATCAATAGCTTAACATATTAAAGTTAATTAACCCTCATCATCTTACTCAAGTTGACATACAATCATAACGGCAGAGCATTTGGATAAAAGTACATAAGTTTACATTTAGGTATAAAACCTACTTTCTTGCATGTACACATTAAGATATCCATATCAAGTTGCTTCAAATTATTAAATTCACATATTAAAGTTAATTAACTTTCTCCATATTACTAAAGTTGGCATAAAGCCAAAACGACAGTGCATTTGGAAAAATTCCACAATTTTAAATTTTGGTATAAAACCGAATTTCTTGCACATACACATTTGGAAATCTGTGTCGAATGGCTTCAAATCATTAGCTTATCATATTATAGTTAATTAACCTTCTTCATATTACTGAAGTTGGCATAAAGCCAAAACGGCAGTGCATTTGGAAAAATTCCAGAATCTTACATTTAGGTATAAATTCGATTTTCTACACATTTAGAAATCCACAACAAATTGCTTCAAATCATTAGCTTAACATATTAATGTTAATTAACCCTCATCATCTTACTCAAGTTGACATAAAACCATAACGGCAGTGCATTTGGAAAAAATTCCATAATTTTACATTTAGGTATAAAACCGACTATTTTGCATGTACACATTTAGAAATCCATATCAAGTTGCTTCAAATTATTAAATTCACATACTAAAGTTAATTAACTTTTTTCATCTTACTAAAGTTGGCATAAAGCCAAAACGGCAGAGCATTTGGAAAAATTTAACAATTTTACAATTAGGTATAAAAACGATTTTCTTGCATGTACACATTTAGAATTCCACAACGAATTGCTTCACATATTAAAGTTAATTTACCTTCTTCTGCTTACGTAAGTTGGCATAAAGCCCAAACGACAGTGCATTTGGAAAAATTCCAAATATTTACATTTAGGTATAAACCGATTTTCTACACATTTAGAAATCCACAACAAGTTGCTTCAAATAACTAGCTTCACATATTAAAGTTAACTAACCCATACCGTCTTACTAAAGTTGACATAAAGCCATAACGGCAGTGCATTTGGAAAAATTCCACAATTTTACAATTAGGTATAAACCGATCTTCTTGCAAGTACACATTTAGAAATCCATATCAAGTTGCTACAAATCGCTATCTTTACATATTAAAGTTAATTAACTTTCTTAATCTCACCAAAGTTGACATAAAACCATAACGGCAGTGCATTTGGAAAAATTCCACAATCTTAAATTTAGGTATAAACTGATTTTGTTGAATGTACACGTTTAGAAATCCACAACGAATTGCTTTAAATCACTCGCTTCACATATTAAAGTTAATTAACCCTTACCGTCTTACTAGAGTTGACATAAAGCCATAACGGCAGTGCATTTGGAAAAATTCCAGAATTTTACATCTATGTATAAGCCGATCTTCTTGCATGCCCACATTTAGAAATCCATATCAAGTTGTTTCAAATCATTAGCTTCACATTTTACAGTTAATTAACATTCTTCATCTCCCCAAAGTTGACATAAAGACATAACGGCAGTGATTTTGGAAAAATTCCACAAGCTTCAATTTAGGTATAAACTCGATTTTCTTGCATGTACATGTTTAGAAATCCACAAAAAATTGCTTCAATTCATAAGCTTTACATATTAAAGTTAATTAACCTTCTTCATCTTACAGAAGATGGCATAAAACCAAAACACAGTGCATTTGGAAAAATTCCAGAATTTTACATTTAGGTATAAACCAATTTTCATGCATGTACACATTAAGAAAACCACAACAAATTGCTTCAAATCACTAGCTTCACATATTAAAGTTAGATAACCATTACCAACTTTCTAAAGTTGACATAAAGCTATAACGGCAGTGCATTTGGAAAAATTCCGCAATTTTAAATTTAGGCATAAACCGATATCTTTTTATGTAAACATATAAAAATCCATATCAAGTTGTTTCAAATCATTAGCTTCACATATTAAAGTCATATAACCTTTTTCATCTTACAGAAGTTTGCATGAAACCACAACGACAGTGCATTATCAAAAATTCCACAATTTTACATTTAGGTATAAAACCGATTTTCTTGCATGTACACACTTAGAACTCCCTATAAAGTTGTTTCAAATCATTAGCTTCACATATTAAATTTTATTAACCTTCTTCATCTCACTGAAAAGGCATAAAGTCAAAACGGGAGTGCATTTGGAAAATTCCAGAATTTTACATTTAGGTATAAAACTGATTTTCTTGCATGTGCACATTTAGAAATCCATATCAAGTTGGCTCGAATCATTAGCTTCACATATTAAAGTCAATTAACCTTCTTCATCTTACAGAAGTTGGCATCAAACCAAAAAGACAGCGCATTTGGAAAAATTCCACAAAATTTACATTTAGGTATAAAACCGATTTTCTTGCATATGCACATTTAGAAATCCATGTCAGGTTGCCACGAATCATTAGCTTCACATATTAAAGTTAATTAACCTTCTTCATCTAACTGAAGTTGAAATAAAGCCATAACGGCGGTGCATTAGAAAAAAAATTCCATAATTTTACATCTAAGTATAAAACCGATTTTCTTGCATGTACACATTTAGAAATCTATATCAAATTGCTTCAAATCAATAGCTTAACATATTAAAGTTAATTAACCCTCATCATCTTACTCAAGTTGACATACAATCATAACGGCAGAGCATTTGGATAAAAGTACATAAGTTTACATTTAGGTATAAAACCTACTTTCTTGCATGTACACATTAAGATATCCATATCAAGTTGCTTCAAATTATTAAATTCACATATTAAAGTTAATTAACTTTCTCCATATTACTAAAGTTGGCATAAAGCCAAAACGACAGTGCATTTGGAAAAATTCCACAATTTTAAATTTTGGTATAAAACCGAATTTCTTGCACATACACATTTGGAAATCTGTGTCGAATGGCTTCAAATCATTAGCTTATCATATTATAGTTAATTAACTTTCTTCATATTACTGAAGTTGGCATAAAGCCAAAACGGCAGTGCATTTGGAAAAATTCCAGAATCTTACATTTAGGTATAAATTCGATTTTCTACACATTTAGAAATCCACAACAAATTGCTTCAAATCATTAGCTTAACATATTAATGTTAATTAACCCTCATCATCTTACTCAAGTTGACATAAAACCATAACGGCAGTGCATTTGGAAAAAATTCCATAATTTTACATTTAGGTATAAAACCGACTATTTTGCATGTACACATTTAGAAATCCATATCAAGTTGCTTCAAATTATTAAATTCACATACTAAAGTTAATTAACTTTTTTCATCTTACTAAAGTTGGCATAAAGCCAAAACGGCAGAGCATTTGGAAAAATTTAACAATTTTACATTTAGGTATAAAAACGATTTTCTTGCATGTACACATTTAGAATTCCACAACGAATTGCTTCACATATTAAAGTTAATTTACCTTCTTCTTCTTACTTAAGTTGGCATAAAGCCAAAACGGCAGTGCATTTGGAAAATTCCAGAATTTTACATTTATGTATATAACTGATTTTCTTGCACGTACAAATTTAGAAATCCATAGCAAGTTGCTTCAAATCATTAGCTTCGCATATTAAAATCAATTAACCTTCTTCATCTTATAGAAGTTGGCATAAAACCAAAACGACAGTGCATTTGGAAAAATTCCAAAAATTTACATTTAGGTATAAAACCGATTTTCTACACATTTAGAAATCCACAACAAGTTGCTTCAAATAACTAGCTTCACATATTAAAGTTAACTAACCCATACCGTCTTACTAAAGTTGACATAAAGCCATAACGGCAGTGCATTTGGAAAAATTCCACAATTTTACATTTAGGTATAAACCGATTTTCTTGAATGTGCACGTTTAGAAATCCACAACGAATTGCTTCAAATCACTAGCTTCACATATTAAAGTTAATTAACCCTTACCATCTTACTAGAGTTGACATAAAGCTATAACGGCAGTGAATTTGGAAAAATTCCACAATTTTACATTTATGTATAAGCCGATCTTCTTGCATGCCCACATTTAGAAATCCATATAAAGTTGTTTCAAATCATTAGCTTCACATTTTACAGTTAATTAACATTCTTCATCTCACCAAAGTTCACATAAAGACATAACGGCCGTGATTTTGGAAAAATTCCACAAGCTTCAATTTAGGTATATACTCGATTTTCTTGCATGTACATGTTTAGAAATCCACAAAAAATTGCTTCAAATCGTTAGCTTCACATATTAAAGTCATATAACCTTTTTCATCTTACAGAAGTTTGCATGAAACCACAACGACAGTGCATTATCAAAAATTCCACAATTTTACATTTAGGTATAAAACCGACTTTCTTGCATGTACACATTTAGAAACCCACATCAAATTGCTTCAAATCGTTAGCTTCACATATTAAAGTTAATTAACTTTCTTCATCTTACTAAAGTTAGCACAAAGCCATAACGGTAGTGCATTTGGAAAAATTCCACAATTTTACATTTAGGTATAAAACCGATATTCTGGCATGTACACTTTTAGAAATCCATATCTAGTTGCTTCAATTCATAAGCTTTACATATTAAAGTTAATTAACCTTCTTCATCTTACAGAAGATGGCATAAAACCAAAACGACAGTGCATTTGGAAAAATTCCAGAATTTTACACTTAGGTATAAACCAATTTTCATGCATGTACACATTTAGAAAACCACACCAAATTCCTTCAAATCACTAGCTTCACATATTAAAGTTAGATAACCCTTACCAACTTTCTAAAGTTGACATAAAGCTATAACGGCAGTGCATTTGGAAAAATTCCGCAATTTTACATTTAGGCATAAACCGATATCTTTGTATGTAAACATATAAAAATCCATATCAAGTTGTTTCAAATCATTAGCTTCACATATTAAAGCCATATAACCTTCTTCATCTTACAGAAGTTTGCATGAAACCACAACGACAGTGCATTATCAAAAATTCCACAATTTTACATTTAGGTATAAAACCGATTTTCTTGCATGTACACATTTAGAACTCCATATCAAGCTGTTTCAAATCATTAGCTTCACATATTAAATTTTAATAACCTTCTTCATCTCACTGAAAAGGCATAAAGCCAAAACGGCAGTGCATGTGGAAAATTCCAGAATTTTACATTTAGGTATAAAACTGATTTTCTTGCATATGCACATTTAGAAATCCATATCAAGTTGGCTCGAATCATTAGCTTCACATATTAAAGTCAATTAACCTTCTTCATCTTACAGAAGTTGGCATGAAACCAAAAAGACAGCGCATTTGGAAAAATTCCACAAAATTTACATTTAGGTATAAAACCGATTTTCTTGCATATGCACATTTAGAAATCCATGTCAGGTTGCCACGAATCATTAGCTTCACATATTAAAGTTAATTAACCTTCTTCATCTAACTGAAGTTGAAATAAAGCCATAACGGCGGTGCATTAGAAAAAAAATTCCATAATTTTACATCTAAGTATAAAACCGATTTTCTTGCATGTACACATTTAGAAATCTATATCAAATTGCTTCAAATCAATAGCTTAACATATTAAAGTTAATTAACCCTCATCATCTTACTCAAGTTGACATACAATCATAACGGCAGTGCATTTGGATAAAAGTACATAATTTTACATTTAGGTATAAAACCTACTTTCTTGCATGTACACATTAAGATATCCATATCAAGTTGCTTCAAATTATTAAATTCACATATTAAAGTTAATTAACTTTCTTTATATTACTAAAGTTGGCATAGAGCCATAACGGCAGTGCATTTGGAAAAAATGCACAATTTTACAGTTAGGTATAAAACCGTTTTTATAGCATTTAAACAATTAGCAAGCCAAAATGGCAGTGCATTTAGAAAAATTCCAGAATTTTATATTTAGGTATAAACCGAATTTCTTGCATGTACATACACATTTAGAAATCGACAACAAATTGCTTCAAATCACTAGCTTCACATATTAAAGTTATTTAACCCTTACAATCTTACTAAAGTTGACATAAAACCATAACGGCAGTGCATTTGGAAAAATTCCACATTTTTACATTTAGGTATAAACCGTTCTTCTTGCATATACACATTTAGAAATACATATCAAGTTGTTTCAAATCATTAGCTTCACATACTAATGTAAATTAACCTTCTTCATCTTACTGAAGTTGGCATAAATCCAGAACGGCAGTGCATTTGGGAAATTTATAGAATTTTACATTTAGGTATACAACTGATTTTCTTGCATGTACACATTTAGAAATCCATATCAAGTTGCCTCAAATCATTAGCTTCACATTATAAAGTCAATTAACCTTCTTCATCTTACAGAAGTTGGCATGAAACCAAAACGTAAGTGCATTAGGGAAAATTCCATAATTTTACATTTAGGTATAAAACTGATTTTCGTGCATGTACACATTTAGAAATACATATCAAGTTGCCTCACATAATAAGCTTCACATATTAAAGTCAATTTACATTCTTCATCTTACAGAAGTTGGCATGAAACCAAAACGACAGTGCATTACGAAAAATTCCAGAATTTTACATTTAGGTATAAACTGATTTTCTTGCATGTACACATTTAGAAATCTATATCAAATTGCTTCAAATCATTAGCTTAACATATTAAAGTTAATTAACCCTCATCATCTTACTCAAGTTGACATACAATCATAACGGCAGTGCTTTTGGATAAAAGTACATAATTTTACATTTAGGTATAAAACCTACTTTCTTGCATGTACGCATTTAGAAAGCCATATTAAGTTGCTTCAAATTATTAAATTCCCATATTAAAGTTAATTAACTTTCTTCACACTACTAAAGTTGGCATAAAGCCAAAATGGTACTGCATTTGGAAAAATTCCAGAATTTTACATTTAGGTATAAACCGATTTTCTTGCATGTACACATTTAGAAATCCTTATCAAGTTGCTTCAAATTATTAAATTCACATATTAAGTAATTAACTTTCTTCATATTACTAAAGTTGGCATAGAGCCATACCGGCAGTGCATTTGGAAAAAATCCACAATTTTACAGTTAGGTATAAAACCGTTTTTACAGCATTTAAACATTTAGCAATCCTTATCGAGTTTATTCAAATCATTAACATCACATATTCAAGCTAATTAACGTTCGTCATCTTGCAGAAACTGGCATAAAGCCAAAAGGGCAGTGCATTTAGAAAAATTCCATAATTTTACATTTAGGTATAAGCCGATCTTCTTGCATGTAAACATTTAGAAATCCATATCAAGCTGTTTCAAATCATAAGCTTCACATATTAAAGTTAATTAACCTTCTTCATCTTACGAAAGTTGCATAAAGCCAAAACGACAGAGCATTTGGAAAAGTTCCACAATTTTAAATTTAGGTATAAAACTGATTTTCGTGCATGTGCACATTTAGAAATACATATCAAGTTGCCTCACATAATTAGCTTCACATATTAAAGTCAATTAACATTCTTCATCTTACAGAAGTTGGCATGAAACCAAAACGACAGTGCATTACGAAAAATTCAAGAATTTTACATTTAGGTATAAACTGATTTTCTTGCATGTACACACTTAGAAATCTATATCAAATTGCTTCAAATCATTAGCTTAACATATTAAAGTTAATTAACCCTCATCATCTTACTCAAGTTGACATACAATCATAACGGCAGTGTATTTGGATAAAAGTACATAATTTTACATTTAGGTATAAAACCAACTTTCTTGCAGTACGCATTTAGAAAGCCATATTAAGTTGCTTCAAATTATTAAATTCCCATATTAAACTTAATTAACTTTCTTCACACTACTAAAGTTGGCATAAAGCCAAAATGGTACTGCATTTGGAAAAATTCCAGAATTTTACATTTAGGTATAAACCGATTTTTTTGCATGTTCACATTTAGAAATCCATATAAAGTTGCCTCAACTCATTAGCTTCACATATTAAAGTCAATTAACCTTCTTCATCTTACAGAAGTTGGCATGAAACCAAAAAAAAAGTGCATTTGGAAAAATTCCACAAAATTTACATTTAGGTATAAAACCGATTTTCTTGCATATACACATTTAGAAGTCCATGTCAGGTTGCCACAAATCATTAGTTTCTCATATTAAAGTTAATTAACCTTCTTCATCTCACTGAAGATGACATAAAGCCATAACGGCAGTGCATTAGAAAAAAAATTCCATAATTTTACATTTAAGTATAAAACCGATTTTCTTGCATGTACACATTTAGAAATCTATATTAAATTGCTTCAAATCATTAGCTTAACATATTAAAGTTAATTAACCCTCATCATCTTACTCAAGTTGACATACAATCATAACGGCAGTGTATTTGGATAAAAGTACATAATTTTACATTTAGGTATAAAACCTACTTTCTTGCATGTACGCATTTAGAAAGCCATATTAAATTGCTTCAAATTATTAAATTCTCATATTAAACTTAATTAACTTTCTTCACACTAATAAAGATGGCATAAAGCCAAAATGGTGCTGCATTTGGAAAAATTCCAGAATTTTACATTTAGGTATAAACCGATTTTCTTGCATGTACACATTTAGAAATCCTTATCAAGTTGCTTCAAATTATTAAATTCACATATTAAGTAATTAACTTTCTTCATATTACTAAAGTTGGCATAGAGCCATAGCGGCAGTGCATTTGGAAAAAATCCACAATTTTACAGTTAGGTATAAAACCGTTTTTACAGCATTTAAACATCTAGCAATCCTTATCGAGTTTATTCAAATCATTAACATCACATATTCAAGCTAATTAAGCTTCGTCATCTTGCAGAAGCTGGCATAAAGCCAAAAGAGCAGTGCATTTAGAAAAATTCCACAATTTTACATTTAGGTATAAGCCGATCTTCTTGCATGTAAACATTTAGAAATCCATATCAAGCTGTTTCAAATCATTAGCTTCACATATTAAAGTTAATTAACCTTCTTCATCTTACGAAAGTTGCATAAAGCCAAAACGACAGTGCATTTGGAAAAATTCCACAATTTTAAATTTAGGTATAAACCGAACTTCTTGCATGTACACAGTTAGAAATACATATCAAGTTGTTTTTAATCATTAGCTTCACATATTACAGTTAATTAACCTTCTTCATCTTACTGAAGTTGGCATAAAGCCAAAACGGAAGTGCATTTGGAAAATTCCAGAATTTTAGATTTGGGTATAAAACTGATTTTCGTGCATGTGCACATTTAGAAATCCATATCAAGTTGGCTCAAATCATTAACTTCACATATTAAAGTCAATTAACCTTCTTCATCTTACAGAAGTTGGCATGAAACCAAAAAGACAGTGCATTTGGAAAAATTCCAGAATTTTACATTTAGGTATAAAACCGATATTCTTCACATTTAGAAATCCACAACAAATTGCTTCAAATCACTAGCTTCACATATTAAAGTTAATTAACCTTTACCATCTTACTAAAGTTGACATAAAGCCATAACGGCAGTGCATTTGGAAAAATTCTACAATTTTACATTTAGGTATAAACCGGACTTCTTGCATGTTCACATTTAGAAATACATATCAAGTTGTTTTAAATCATTAACTTCACATATTAAAGTTAATTAACCTTCTTCATCTTACTGAAGTTGGCATGAAGCCAAACGACAGTGCACTTATGAAAATGCCAGAATTTTAAATTTAGGTATAGGACTGATTTTCGTGCATGTGCACATTTAGAAATCCATATCAAGTTGGCTCAAATCATTAACATCACATATTCAAGCTAATTAACCTCTTCATCTTGCAGAAGCTGGCATAAAGCCAAAAGGGCAGTGCATTTAGAAAAATTCCACAATTTTACATTTAGGTATAAGCCGATCTTCTTGCATGTAAACATTTAGAAATCCATATCAAGCTGTTTCAAATCATTAGCTTCACATATTAAAGTTAATTAACCTTCTTCATCTTACGAAAGTTGCATAAAGCCAAAACGACAGTGCACTTGGGAAAATTCCAGAATTTTACATTTAGGTATAAGACTGATTTTCGTGCATATACACATTTAGAAATCCATATCAAGTTGCCTCAAATAATTAGCTTCACATATTAAAGTCAAATAACCTTCTTCATCTTACAGAAGTTGGCATGAAACCAAAACAACAGTGCATTAGGAAAAATTCCACAACATTACGTTTAAGTATAAAACCGTAATTCTTGCATGCACACATTTGGAAATCCATATCAAATTGCTTCAAATCAATAGCTTAACATATTGAAGTTAATTAACCCTCATCATCTTACTCAAGTTGACATAAAGTTAAAACGGCACTGCATTTGGAAAAATTCCAGAATTTTACATTTAGATATAAACCGATTTTCTTGCATGTGCACATTTAGAAATCCACAACAAATTGCTTCAAATCACTAGCTTCACATATTAAAGTTAATTAACCCTTACCATCTTACAAAAGTTGACATAAAGCCATAACGGCAGTGCATTTGGAAAAATTCCACAATTTTAAATTTAGGTATAAGCCGATCTTCTTGCATGTAAACATTTAGAAATCCATATCAAGCTGTTTCAAATCATTAGCTTCACATATTAAAGTTAATTAACCTTCTTCATCTTACGAAAGTTGCATAAAACCAAAACGACAGTGCATTTGGAAAAATTCCACAATTTTAAATTTAGGTATAAACCGAACTTCTTGCATGTACACAGTTAGAAATACATATCAAGTTGTTTTTAATCATTAGCTTCACATATTACAGTTAATTAACCTTCTTCATCTTACTGAAGTTGGCATAAAGCCAAAACGGAAGTGCATTTGGAAAATTCCAGAATTTTAGATTTGGGTATAAAACTGATTTTCGTGCATGTGCACATTTAGAAATCCATATCAAGTTGGCTCAAATCATTAACTTCACATATTAAAGTCAATTAACCTTCTTCATCTTACAGAAGTTGGCATGAAACCAAAAAGACAGTGCATTTGGAAAAATTCCAGAATTTTACATTTAGGTATAAAACCGATATTCTTCACATTTAGAAATCCACAACAAATTGCTTCAAATCACTAGCTTCACATATTAAAGTTAATTAACCTTTACCATCTTACTAAAGTTGACATAAAGCCATAACATCAGTGCATTTGGAAAAATTCTACAATTTTACATTTAGGTATAAACCGATCTTCTTGCATGTTCACATTTAGAAATACATATCAAGTTGTTTTAAATCATTAACTTCACATATTAAAGTTAATTAACCTTCTTCATCTTACTGAAGTTGGCATGAAGCCAAACGACAGTGCACTTGGGAAAATGCCAGAATTTTAAATTTAGGTATAGGACTGATTTTCGTGCATGTGCACATTTAGAAATCCATATCAAGTTGGCTGAAATCGTTAACATCACATATTCAAGCTAATTAACCTCTTCATCTTGCAGAAGCTGGCATAAAGCCAAAAGGGCAGTGCATTTAGAAAAATTCCACAATTTTACATTTAGGTATAAGCCGATCTTCTTGCATGTAAACATTTAGAAATCCATATCAAGCTGTTTCAAATCATTAGCTTCACATATTAAAGTTAATTAACCTTCTTCATCTTACGAAAGTTGCATAAAGCCAAAACGACAGTGCACTTGGGAAAATTCCAGAATTTTACATTTAGGTATAAGACTGATTTTCGTGCATATACACATTTAGAAATCCATATCAAGTTGCCTCAAATAATTAGCTTCACATATTAAAGTCAAATAACCTTCTTCATCTTACAGAAGTTGGCATGAAACCAAAACAACAGTGCATTAGGAAAAGTTCCACAACATTACGTTTAGGTATAAAACCGATTTCCTTGCATGCACACATTTAGAAATCCATATCAAATTGCTTCAAATCAAAAGCTTAACATATTAAAGTAATTAAGCCTCATCATCTTACTCACGTTTATATAAAACCATAACGGCAGTGCATTTGGAAAAATGTACGTAATTTTACATTTAGGTATAGAACCGACTTTCTTGCATGCACGCATTTAGAAATCCATATCAAGTTGCTTCAAATTATTAAATTCCCATATTAAACTTAATTAACTTTCTTCACACTACTAAAGTTGGCATAAAGCCGAAACGGCACAGCATTTGGAAAAATTCCAGAATTTTACAATTAGGTATAAACCGATTTTGTTGCATGTACACATTTAGAAATCCACAACAAATTGCTTCAAATCACTAGCTTCACATATTAAAGTTAATTAACCCTTACCATCTTACAAAAGTTGACATAAAGCCATAACGGCAGTGCACTTGGAAAAATTCCACAATTTTAAATTTAGGTATAAGCCGATCTTCTTGCATGTACACATTTAGAAATACATATCAAGTTGTTTCAAATCATAAGCTTTACATATTACAGTTAATTAACCTTCTTCATCTTACTGAAGTTGGCATAAAGCCAAAACGGCAGTGCGTTTGGAAAATTTCAGAATTTTACATTTAGGTATAAAACCGATTTTCTGGCATATACAAATTTAGAAATCCATATCAGGTTGCCACGAATCATTAGCTTCACATATTAAAGTTAATTAACCTTCTTCATCTAACTGAAGTTGACATAAAGCCATAAAGGCAGTGCATTAGAAAAAAAATTCCATAATTTTACATTTAATTATAAAACCGATTTTCTTGCATGTACACATTTAGCAATCCATATCGAGTTTACTCAAACCATTAGCTTCACATATTCAAGCTAATTAACCATCGCCATCTTGCAGAAGTTGGCATAAAGCCAAAACGGCAGTGCATTTGGAAAAATTCCAGAATTTTACATTTATGTATAAAACCGATATTCTTCACATTTGGAAATCCAAAACAAATTGCTTCAAATCACTAGCTTCACATATTAAAGTTAATTAAACCTTACCATCTTACTAAAGTTGACATAAAGCCATAACGGCAGTGCATTTAGAAAAATTCCACAATTATACTTTTAAGTACAAGCCGATCTTCTTGCATGTAAACATTTAGAAATCCATATCAAGTTGTTTCAAATCATTAGCTACACATATTAAAGTCAATTAACCTTCTTCATCTTACAGAAGTTGGCATGAAGCCAAAACGACAGTGCACTTGGGAAAATGCCAGAATCTTACATTTAGGTATAAGACTGATTTTCGTGCATGTACACATTTAGAAATCCATATCAAGTTGCCTCAAATAATTAGCTTCACATATTAAAGTCAATTGACCTTCTTCATCTTACAGAATTTGGCATGAAACCAAAACGACAGTGCATTAGGAAAAATTCCACAACATTACGTTTAAGTATAAAACCGTAATTCTTGCATGCACACATTTGGAAATCCATATCAAATTGCTTCAAATCAATAGCTTAACATATTGAAGTTAATTAACCCTCATCATCTTACTTAAGTTGACATAAAGCCAAAACGGCACTGCATTTGGAAAAATTCCAGAATTTTACATTTAGATATAAACCGATTTTCTTGCATGTGCACATTTAGAAATCCACAACAAATTGCTTCAAATCACTAGCTTCACATATTAAAGTTAATTAACCCTTACTATCTTACTAAAGTTGACATAAAGCCATAACGGCAGTGCATTTGGAAAATTCCAGAATTTTACATTTAGGTATAAAACTGATTTTCTTGCATGTGCACCTTAAGAAATACATATCAAGTTGTTTCAAATCATAAGCTTCACATATTACAGTTAATTAACCTTCTTCATCTTACAGAAGTTGGCATGAAACTAAAACGACAGTGCATTAGGAAAAATTCCACAACATTACGTTTAGGTATAAAACCGATTTCCTTGCATGCACACATTTAGAAATCCATATCAAATTGCTTCAAATCAATAGCTTAACATATTAAAGTAATTAAGCCTCATCATCTTACTCAAGTTGACATAAAACCATAACGGCAGTGCATTTGGAAAAAAGTACATAATTTTACATTTAGGTATAGAACCGACTTTCTTGCATGTACGCATTTAGAAATCCATATCAAGTTGCTTCAAATTATTAAATTCCCATATTAAACTTAATTAACTTTCTTCACACTACTAAAGTTGGCATAAAGCCAAAACGGCACTGCATTTGGAAAAATTCCAGAATTTTACAATTAGGTATAAACCGATTTTGTTGCATGTACACATTTAGAAATCCACAACAAATTGCTTCAAATCACTAGCTTCACATATTAAAGTTAATTATTCCTTACTATCTTACTAAAGTTGACATAAAGCCATAACGGCAGTGCATTTGGAAAAATTCCACAATTTTAAATTTAGGTATAAACCGATCTTCTTGCATGTACACAGTTAGAAATACATATCAAGTTGTTTTTAATCATTGGCTTCACATATTGCAGTTAATTAACCTTCTTCATCTTACTGAAGTTGGCATAAAGCCAAAACGACAGTGCACTTGGGAAAATGCCAGAATTTTAAATTTAGGTATAGGACTGATTTTCGTGGATGTAAACATTTAGAAATCCATATCAAGTTGCCTCAAATCATAAGCTTAAAATATTAAAGTTAATTAACCATCATCATCTTACTGTAGGTGGCATAAAGCAAAAACGGCAGAGCACTTGTAAAAATTCCACAATTTTACATTTAGGTATAAACCGATCTTCTTGCTTGTACACATTTAGAAATCTATCGCAACTTAATTATAAAATTCACACATTAAAGTTAACTAACTTTCTTCTTATTACTAAAGTTTGGCACAAAGCCATAACGGCACTGCACTTGGAAAAATTCCACATTTTTACATTTAGGTATAGAAGTGACTTTCTTGCATGTACACATTTAGAAATCCATATCAAGTTGTTTCAAATCATTAGCTTCACATACTAAAGTAAATTAACCTTCTTCATCTTACTGAAGTTGGCATAAAGCCATAACAGCAGTGCATTTGGAAAAAAATTCCACAATTTTACATTTAGGTATAAACCGATCTCCTTGCATGTACACATTTAGAAATCCATACCAAGTTGTTTCAAATCATTAGCTTCACATATTAAAGTTAATTAACTTCCCTCATATTACTAAAGTTTGGCATAAAGCCATAACTGCACTGCATTTGGAAAAATTCCACAATTTTACATTTAAGTATAAGCCGATCTTCTTGCATGTACACGTTTAGAAATCCATATCAAGTTGCTTCAAATTATTTAATTCACATATTAAAGTTAATTAACTTTCTTCATATTACTAAAGTTGGCATAGAGCCATAACGGCAGTGCATTTGGAAAAAATCCACAAAATTTACATTTAGGTATAAAACCGAGTTTCTTGCATATACACATTTAGAAATCCTTATCAAGTTGCCTTAAATCATTAGCTTCACATATTAAAGTCAATTAACCTTCTTCATCTTACTGAAGTTGGCATAAAACCAAAACGACAGTGCATTTGGAAAAATTCCACAAATTTACATTTAGGTATAAAACCGATTTTCTTGCATATACACATTTAGAAATCCATATCAGGTTGCCACGAATCATAAGCTTCAGATATTAAAGTCAATTAACCTTCTTCATCTTACAGAAGTTAGCAAAACCAAAAAGACAGTGCATTTGGAAAAATTCCACAAAATTTACATTTAGGTATAAAACCGATTTTCTTGCATATACACATTAAGAAATCCACAACGAATTGCTTCAAATTATTAGCTTCAAATATTAAAGTTAATTAACCCTTATCATATTACTCAAGTTGACATAAAACCATAACGGCAGTGCATTTGGAAAAAAATTCCATAATTTTACATTTAGGTATAAAACCTACTTTCTTGCATGTGCACATTTAGAAATCCATATCAAGTTGCCTCAAATCATTAGCTTCACATATTAAAGTCAACTAACCTTCTTCATCTTACAGAAGTTGGCATGAAACCAAAAAGACAGTGCATTTGGAAAAATTCCTCAAAATTTACATTTAGGTATAAAACCGATTTTCTTGCTTATACACATTTAGAAATCCATACCAGGTTGCCACGAATCATTAGCTTCACATATTATAGTCAATTAACCTTCTTCATCTCACTGAAGTTGACATAAAGCCATAACGGCAGTGCATTAGAAAAAAAATTCCATAATTTCACATTTAAGTATAAAACCGATTTTCTTGCATGTACACATTTAGAAATCTGTATCAAATTGCTTCAAATCATTAGCTTAACATATAAAAGCTTATTAACCCTCATTATCTTACTCAAGTTGACATAAAACCATAACGGCAGCGCATTTGGAAAAAATTCCACAATTTTACATTTAGGTATAAACCGATCTTCTTGCATGTACACATTTAGAAATCCATATCAAGTTGTTTCAAATCATTAGCTTCACATATTAAAGTTAATTAACTTCCCTCATCTCACCAAAGTTGACATAAAACCATAACGGCAGTGCATTTGGAAAAAATTCTTTAATTTTACATTTAGGTATAAAACCTATTTTCTTGCATGAACACATTAAGAAATCCATATCAAGTTGCTTCAAATTATTTAATTCACATATTAAAGTTAATTAACTTTCTTCATATTACTAAAGTTGGCATAGAGCCATAACGGCAGTGCATTTGGAAAAAATCCACAAAATTTACATTTAGGTATAAAACCGATTTTCTTGCATATACACATTTAGAAATCCTTATCAAGTTGCCTTAAATCATTAGCTTCACATATTAAAGTCAATTAACCTTCTTCATCTTAATGAAGTTGGCATAAAACCAAAACGACAGTGCATTTTGAAAAATTCCACAAATTTACATTTAGGTATAAAACCGATTTTCTTGCATATACACATTTAGAAATCTATATCAGGTTGCCACGAATCATTAACTTCACATATTAAAGTCAATTAACCTTCTTTATCTTACACAAGTTGGCATAAAACCAAAACGACTGTGCATTTGGAAAAATTCCACAAATTTTCATTTAGGTATAAAACCGATTTTCTTGAATATACACATTTAGAAATCCACAACGAATTGCTTCAAACTATTAGCTTCACATATTAAAGTTAGTTAACCCTTATCATCTTACTCAAGTTGACATAAAGCCATAACGGCAGAGCATTTGGAAAAAAATTCCACAATTTTACATTTAGGTATAAAACGATCTTCTTGCTTGTACACATTTAGAAATCTATATCAAGTTGCGTCAAATTATAAAATTCACACATTAAAGTTAACTAACTTTCTTCTTATTACTAAAGTTTGGCACAAAGCCATAACGGCACTGCACTTGGAAAAATTCCACATTTTTACATTTAGGTATAGAAGTGACTTTCTTGCATGTACACATTTAGAAATCCATATCAAGTTGTTTCAAATCATTAGCTTCACATACTAAAGTCAATTAACCTTCTTCATCTTACAGAAGTTGGCATGAAACCAAAAAGACAGTGCATTTGGAAAAATTCTACAAAATTTACATTTAGGTATAAAACCGATTTTTTTGCATATACACATTTAAAAATCTATATCATATATTAAAGTTAATTAACCCACACCATCTTATTCAAGTTGACATAAAACCATAACGGCAGTGCAGTTGGATAAAAATCCATAATTTTGCATTTAGGTATAAAACCGATTTTCTTGAATATACACATTTAGAAATCCACAACGAATTGCTTCAAACTATTAGCTTCACATATTAAAGTTAGTTAACCCTTATCATCTTACTCAAGTTGACATAAAGCCATAACGGCAGTGCATTTGGAAAAAAATTCCACAATTTTACATTTAGGTATAAAACGATCTTCTTGCTTGTACACATTTAGAAATCTATATCAAGTTGCGTCAAATTATAAAATTCACACATTAAAGTTAATTAACTTTCTTCATATTACTAAAGTTTGGCATAAAGCCATAACTGCACTGCATTTGGAAAAATTCCACAATTTTACATTTAAGTATAAGCCGATCTTCTTGCATGTACACGTTTAGAAATCCATATCAAGTTGCCCAAAATCATTAGCTTCACATATTAAAGTCAATTAACCTTCTTCATCTTACAGAAGTTGGCATGAAACCAAAAAGACAGTGCATTTGGAAAAATTCCACAAAATTTACATTTAGGTATAAAACCGATTTTCTTGCATATACACATTTAGAAATCCATTTCAGGTTGCCACGAATCATAAGCTTCACATACTAAAGTCAATTTACCTTCTTCATCTTACAGAAGTTGGCATGAAACCAAAAAGACAGTGCATTTGGAAAAATTCCACGAAATTTACATTTAGGTATAAAACCGATTTTCTTGCATATACGCATTTAGAAATCCATTTCAGGTTGCCACGAATCATTAGCTTCACATATTAAAGTCAATTAACCTTCTTCATCTCACTGAAGTTGACATAAAGCCATAACGGCAGTGCATTAAAAAAAAAATTCCATAATTTTACATTTAAGTATAAAACCGATTTTCTTGCATGTACACATTTAGAAATCTATATCAAATTGCTTCACGTCATTAGCTTAACATATTAAAGATAATTAACCCCCATAATCTTACTCAAGTTGACATAAGACCATTACGGCAGTGCATTTAGAAAAAATTCCATAATTTTACACTTAGGTATAAAATTGATTTTCTTGCATGTGTACATTTAGAAATCCATATCAAAATGCCTCAAATCATTAGCTTCACATATTAAAGTCAATTAAACTTCTTCATCTTACAGAAGTTGGCATGAAACCAAAAAGACAGTGCATTTGGGAAAATTCCACAAAATTTACGTTTAGGTATAAAACCGATTTTCTTGCATATACGCATTTAGAAATCCATTTCAGGTTGCCACGAATCATTAGCTTCACATATTAAAGTCAATTAACCTTCTTCATCTCACTGAAGTTGACATAAAGCCATAACGGCAGTGCATTAAAAAAAAATTCCATAATTTTACATTTAAGTATAAAACCGATTTTCTAGCATGTACACATTTAGAAATCTATATCAAATTGCTTCAAGTCATTAGCTTAACATATTAAAGATAATTAACCCCCATAATCTTACTCAAGTTGACATAAGACCATTACGGCAGTGCATTTAGAAAAAATTCCATAATTTTACACTTAGGTATAAAATTGATTTTCTTGCATGTGTACATTTAGAAATACATATCAAAATGCCTCAAATCATTAGCTTCACATATTAAAGTCAATTAAACTTCTTCATCTTACAGAAGTTGGCATGAAACCAAAAAGACAGTGCATTTGGGAAAATTCCACAAAATTTACGTTTAGGTATAAAACCGATTTTCTTGCATATACGCATTTAGAAATCCATTTCAGGTTGCCACGAATCATTAGCTTCACATATTAAAGTCAATTAACCTTCTTCATCTCACTGAAGTTGACATAAAGCCATAACGGCAGTGCATTAAAAAAAAATTCCATAATTTTACATTTAAGTATAAAACCGATTTTCTAGCATGTACACATTCAGAAATCTATATCAAATTGCTTCAAATCATTGCTTAACATATTAAAGTTAATTAACCTTCTTCATCTTACAGAAGTTGGCATGAAACCAAAACGAAAGTGCATTAGGGAAAATTCCATAATTTTACATTGAGGTATAAAAACGATTTTCTTGCATGCACACATTTCGAAATTTATATTAAGTTGCTTCAAATCATTAGTTTAACATATTAAAGTTAATTAACTCTCATCATCTTACTCAAGTTGACATAAGACCATAACGGCAGTGCATTTGGAAAAAAATCCATATTTTCACATATAGGTATAAAACCGACTTTCTTGCATGCACACATTTAGAAATCCATATCATGTTGCTTCAAATTATTAAACTCACATTTTAAAAATAATTAACCTCACCATCTTACTCAAGTTGACTTAAGACCATAACCGCAGTGCATTTGGAAAAGTTCCACAACTTTACATTTAGGTATAAACCGATCTTCTTGCATGTACACATTTAGAAATACATATCACGTTGTTTTAAATCATTAGCTTCACATATTACAGTTTATTAACCTTCTTGATTTTACTAAAGTTGGCGTAAAGCCAAAACGGCAGTGCATTTGGGAAATTAACAGAATTTTACATTTAGGTATAAAACTGATTTTCTTGCATGTACACATTTAGAAATCCATATCAATTTGCTTCAAATTATTAAATCCACATATTAAAGTTATTTAATTTTCTTCATATTACTGAATTGGGTATAAAGAAAATGGCAGTGCATTTGGAAAATTCCACAACTTTACATTTAGATATAAAACCGACTTACTTGCATGTACACCTTTAGAAATCCATATCAAGTTGCTTCAAATTATTAAATTCACACATTAAAGTTAATTAACCTTTTTCACTTTACTCAAGTTGACATAAGACCATAACGGCAGTGCATTTGGAAAAATTCCACAATTTTACATTTAGATATAAAACCGACTTACTTGCATGTACACATTTAGAAATCCATATCAATTTGCTTCAAATTATTAAATTCTCATATTAAAGTTAATTAATCTTCTGCATCTTACTGAAGTTGGCATAAAGACAAAACGGCAGTGCATTTGGAAAATTCCAGAATTTTACATTTCGGTATAAAACCGATTTTCTGGCATGTACACATTTAGAAATCCATAAAAAGTTTCTTCAAATTATTAAATTCATATATTAAAGTGGTTTGTCTTTCTTCATCTTACTAAAGTTGGCATAAAGCCAAAATGACAGAGCATTTGGAAAAATTCCACAATTTTACATTTAGGTATAAACCGATCTTCTTGCATGTACACATTTAAAAATACATATCAAGTTGTTTTAAATCATTAGCTTCACATATTACAGTTTATTAACCTTCTTCATTTTACTAAAGTTGGCATAAAGCCAAAACGGCAGTGCATTTGGGAAAATCCAGAATTTTACAATTAGGTATAAAACCGGATTTCTTGCATGTACACATTTAGAAATCCATATCAAGTTGTCTCAAATCATTAGCTTCACATACTAAAGTCAATTAACCTTCTTCATCTTACAGAAGTTGGAATGAAACCAAAAAGACAGTGCATTTGGAAAAATTCCACAAAATTTACATTTAGGTACAAAACCGATTTTCTTGCATATACACATTTAGAAATCCATATCAAGTTGCCTCAAATCATTAGCTTCACATACTAAAGTCAATTAACCTTCTTCATCTTACAGAAGTTGGCATGAAACCAAAAAGACAGTGCATATGGAAAAATTCCACAAAATTTACATTTAGGTACAAAACCGATTTTCTTGCATGTACACATTCAGAAATCTATATCAAATTGCTTCAAGTCATTAGCTTAACATATTAAAGTTAATTAACCCTCATAATCTTACTCAAGTTGACATAAGGCCGTAACAGCAGTGCATTTGGAAAAAATTCCATAATTTTACATTTAGGTATAAAACCGACTTTCTTGCATGTACACATTTAGAAATCCTAATCAAGATGCGTCAAATTATAAAATTCACATATTAAAGTAAACCAACTTTCTTCATATTACTAAAGTTTGGCATAAAGCCATAACGGCAGTGCATTAGAAAAAGATTCCATAATTTTACATTTAAGTATAAAACCGATCTTCTTGCATGTACACATTTAGAAATTCATATCAAGTTGCCTCAAATCATTAGCTTCACATACTAAAGTCAATTAACCTTCTTCATCTTACAGAAGTTGGCATGAAACCAAAAAGACAGTGCATTTGGAAAAATTCGACAAAATTTACATTTAGGTATAAAACCGATTTTCTTGCATATACACATTTAGAAATCCATATCCGGTTGTTTCAAATCAGTAGCTTCACATATTACAGTTAATTAACCTTCTTCATATTACAGAAGTTGGCATGAAACCAAAAAGACAGTGCACTTGGAAAAATTCCACAAAATTAACATTTAGGTATAAACATGATTTTCTTGCATATACGCATTTAGAAATCCATATCAGGTTGCCACGAATCATTAGCTTCACATATTAAAGTCAATTAACCTTCTTCATCTCACTGAAGTTGACGTTAAGCCATAACGGCTGTGCATTTAAAAAAATCCATAATTTTACATTTTTGTATAAAACCGAATTTCTTGCATGTACACATTCAGAAATCTATATCAAATTGCTTCAAATCATTGCTTAACATATTAAAGTTAATTAACCTTCTTCAGCTTACAGAAGTTGGCATGAAACCAAAACGAAAGTGCATTAGGGAAAATTCCATAATTTTACATTGAGGTATAAAAACGATTTTTTTGCATGCACACATTTCGAAATCCATATTAAGTTGCTTCAAATCATTAGTTTAACATATTAAAGTTAATTAACTCTCATCATCTTACTCAAGTTGACATAAGACCATAACCGCAGTGCATTTGGAAAACTTCCACAACTTTACATTTAGGTATAAACCGATCTTCTTGCATGTACACATTTAGAAATACATATCACGTTGTTTTAAATCATTAGCTTCACATATTACAGTTTATTAACCTTCTTGATTTTACTAAAGTTGGCATAAAGCCAAAACGGCAGTGCATTTGGGAAATTAACAGAATTTTACATTTAGGTATAAAACTGATTTTCTTGCATGTACACATTTAGAAATCCATATCAATTTGCTTCAAATTATTAAATCCACATATTAAAGTTATTTAATTTTCTTCATATTACTGAATTGGGTATAAAGAAAATGGCAGTGCATTTGGAAAATTCCACAACTTTACATTTAGATATAAAACCGACTTACTTGCATGTACACCTTTAGAAATCCATATCAAGTTGCTTCAAATTATTAAATTCACACATTAAAGTTAATTAACCTTTTTCACTTTACTCAAGTTGACATAAGACCATAACGGCAGTGCATTTGGAAAAATTCCACAATTTTACATTTAGATATAAAACCGACTTACTTGCATGTACACATTTAGAAATCCATATCAATTTGCTTCAAATTATTAAATTCTCATATTAAAGTTAATTAATCTTCTGCATCTTACTGAAGTTGGCATAAAGACAAAACGGCAGTGCATTTGGAAAATTCCAGAATTTTACATTTCGGTATAAAACCGATTTTCTGGCATGTACACATTTAGAAATCCATAAAAAGTTTCTTCAAATTATTAAATTCATATATTAAAGTGGTTTGTCTTTCTTCATCTTACTAAAGTTGGCATAAAGCCAAAATGACAGAGCATTTGGAAAAATTCCACAATTTTACATTTAGGTATAAACCGATCTTCTTGCATGTACACATTTAGAAATACATATCAAGTTGTTTTAAATCATTAGCTTCACATATTACAGTTTATTAACCTTCTTCATTTTACTAAAGTTGGCATAAAGCCAAAACGGCAGTGCATTTGGGAAAATCCAGAATTTTACAATTAGGTATAAAACCGGATTTCTTGCATGTACACATTTAGAAATCCATATCAAGTTGTCTCAAATCATTAGCTTCACATACTAAAGTCAATTAACCTTCTTCATCTTACAGAAGTTGGAATGAAACCAAAAAGACAGTGCATTTGGAAAAATTCCACAAAATTTACATTTAGGTACAAAACCGATTTTCTTGCATATACACATTTAGAAATCCATATCAAGTTGCCTCAAATCATTAGCTTCACATACTAAAGTCAATTAACCTTCTTCATCTTACAGAAGTTGGCATGAAACCAAAAAGACAGTGCATATGGAAAAATTCCACAAAATTTACATTTAGGTACAAAACCGATTTTCTTGCATGTACACATTCAGAAATCTATATCAAATTGCTTCAAGTCATTAGCTTAACATATTAAAGTTAATTAACCCTCATAATCTTACTCAAGTTGACATAAGACCATAACAGCAGTGCATTTGGAAAAAATTCCATAATTTTACATTTAGGTATAAAACCGACTTTCTTGCATGTACACATTTAGAAATCCTAATCAAGATGCGTCAAATTATAAAATTCACATATTAAAGTAAACCAACTTTCTTCATATTACTAAAGTTTGGCATAAAGCCATAACGGCAGTGCATTAGAAAAAGATTCCATAATTTTACATTTAAGTATAAAACCGATCTTCTTGCATGTACACATTTAGAAATTCATATCAAGTTGCCTCAAATCATTAGCTTCACATACTAAAGTCAATTAACCTTCTTCATCTTACAGAAGTTGGCATGAAACCAAAAAGACAGTGCATTTGGAAAAATTCGACAAAATTTACATTTAGGTATAAAACCGATTTTCTTGCATATACACATTTAGAAATCCATATCCGGTTGTTTCAAATCAGTAGCTTCACATATTACAGTTAATTAACCTTCTTCATATTACAGAAGTTGGCATGAAACCAAAAAGACAGTGCACTTGGAAAAATTCCACAAAATTAACATTTAGGTATAAACATGATTTTCTTGCATATACGCATTTAGAAATCCATATCAGGTTGCCACGAATCATTAGCTTCACATATTAAAGTCAATTAACCTTCTTCATCTCACTGAAGTTGACGTTAAGCCATAACGGCTGTGCATTTAAAAAAATCCATAATTTTACATTTTTGTATAAAACCGAATTTCTTGCATGTACACATTCAGAAATCTATATCAAATTGCTTCAAATCATTGCTTAACATATTAAAGTTAATTAACCTTCTTCATCTTACAGAAGTTGGCATGAAACCAAAACGAAAGTGCATTAGGGAAAATTCCATAATTTTACATTGAGGTATAAAAACGATTTTCTTGTATGCAACCATTTCGACATCCATATTAAGTTGCTTCAAATCATTAGCTTAACATATTCAAGTTAATTAACCCTCATCATCTTTCTCAAGTTGACATAAGACCATAACGGCAGCGCAGTTGGAAAAAATTCCATATTTTCACATATAGGTATAAAACCGCCTTTCTTACATGTACACATTTAGAAATCCATATCAAGTTGCTTCAAATTAGTAAATTCATATAATAAAGTGATTTAACTTTCTTCATCTTACTAAAGTTGGCATGAAACCAAAAAGACAGTGCATCTGGAAAAATTCCACAAAATCTACATTTAGGTATAAAACCGATTTTCTTGTATACACACATTTAGAAATCCATATCATGTTGCCACGAATCATTAGCTTCACATATTAAGTTAATTAACCTTCTTCATCTAACTGAAGTTGACATAAAGCCATAACGGCAGTGCATTAGAAAAAAAAAATCCATAATTTTACATTTAAGTATAAAACGGATTTTCTTGCATGTACACATTTAGAAATCCATGTCAAGTTGCTTCAAATCATTAGCTTCACATATTAAAGTCAACGAACCTTCTTCATCTTACAGAAGTTGGCATGAAACCAAAACGACAGTGCATTTGGAAAAATTCCATAATTTTACATTTAGGTATAAAACCGACTTTCTTGCATGTACACATTAAGAAATCTATATCAAGTTGCCTCAAATTATTAAATTCACATATTAAAGTTAATTAACTTTCTTTATATTACTAAAGTGGGCATAAAGCCAAAACGGCAGTGCATTTGGAAAAATTCCAGAATTTTACATTTAGGTATAAACCGATTTTCTTGCATGTACACATTTAGAAATCCATATCATGTTGCTTCAAATCATTAGCTTCACATATTAAAGTTAATGAACCTTCTTCATCTTACAGAAGTTGGCATGAAACCAAAACGACAGTGCATTTGGAAAAATTCCACAAATTTACATTTAGGTATAAAATCGATTTTCTTGCATGTACACATTTAGAAATCCATATTAGGTTGCTTCAAATCATTAGCTTCACATATCAAAGTCAATGAACCTTCTACATCTTACAGAAGTTGGCATGAAACCAAAACGGCAGGCAATTTGGAAAAATTCCACAATTTTACATTTAGGTATAAAACCGATTCTCTGGCATGTACACATTTAGAAATTCATATCAAAATGCTTCAAATCATTAGCTTCACATAGTAAAGTTAATTAATCTTCTTCATCTTACAGAAGTTGGCATAAAGCCAAAACGGCAATGCATTTGGAAAAATTCCAGAATTTTACATTTAGGTATAAACCGATTTTCGTGCATGTACACATTTAGAAATCCACATCAAATTGTTTCAAATCATTAGCTTTGCATATTAAAGTTAATTAACCTTCTTCATCTTATTGAAGTTGGCATAAAGCCAAAACGACAGTGCATTTGGAAAATTCCACAATTTTACATTTAAGTATAAAACCGGATTTCTTGCATGTATACATTTAGAAACCCATATCAAGTTGACTTAAATAATTAGCTTCACATAATAAAGTTAATTAACCCTCACCATCTTACTCAAGTGGGTATAAAGTCATAACGGCAATGCATTTGGAAAAAGCCTTAATTTTACATTTAGGTATAAACCGATTTTCTTGCATGTACACATTTAGAAATCCATATCATGTTGCTTCAAATTATTAAACTCACATATTAAAAATAATTAAACCTCATCATCTTACTCAAGTTGACATAAGACCATAACCGCAGTGCATTTGGAAAAGTTCCACAACTTTACATTTAGGTATAAACCGATCTTCTTGCATGTACACATTTAGAAATACATATCACGTTGTTTTAAATCATTAGCTTCACATATTACAGTTTATTAACCTTCTTGATTTTACTAAAGTTGACATAAAGCCATAACGGCAGTGCATTTGGAAAAAGTCCGGAAATTTACATTTAGGTATAAAACCGATTTTGATGCATATACACATTGAGAAATACATATGAGGTTGCTTCAAATTAATGAAACTTGATTCTCTTTCTTCATATTACTAAAGTTGGCATAAAGACAAACGGCAGTGCATTTGGAAAAATTCCACAAATTTACATTTAGGTATAAAACTGATTTTCTTGCATGTACAAATCTGGAAATCCATATCAAGTTGCCTCAAATCATTAGCTTCACATATTAAAGTCAATTAACCTTCTTCATCTTGCAGAAGTTGACATAAAGCCACACGGCAGTGCATTTGGAAAGAAATTCCATAATTTTACATTTAGGTATAAAACCGATTTTCTTGCATGTACACATTTAGAAATCTATATCAAATTGCTTCAAATCATTAGCTCAACATATTAAAGTTAATTAACCCTCATCGACTTACTCAAGTTGACATTAAACCATAACGGCAGTGCATTTGGACAAAATTCCATAATTCTACATTTACGTATAAAACCTATTTTCTCTCATGTACACATTAAGAAATCCATATCAAGTTGCTTCAAATGGTTAAATTGACATATTAAAGTTAATTAACTTTCTTCATATTACTACAATTGGCATAGAGCCATAACGGCAGTGCATTCGGAAAAAACCACAATTTTACACTTAGATATTAAACCGTTTTTACAGCATTTAAACATTTTGCAATCCATATCGAGTTTATTCCAATCATTAACATGACATATTCAAGCTAATTAACCTTCGTTATCTTGCAGAAGTTGGCATAAAACCAAAACGACAGTGCATGTGGAAAAATTCCACAATTTTACATTTAGGCATAAAACCGATTTTCTACACATTCATAAATCCACAAAAATCGCTTCAAATCACTAGCTTCACATATTAAAGTTAATTAACCCTCAACATCTTACCAAAGTTCACATAAAGTCATAACGGCTGTGCATTTGGAAAAAGTCCACAATTTTGCATTTAGGTATACCGATCTTCTTGCATGTACACATCTAGAAATCAATAGCAAGTTGCTTCAAATCGCTAACTTTAAATATTAATGTTAATTAACTTTCCTCATCTCACCAAAGTTGACATAAAGCCATAACAGCAGTGATTTTGGAAAAATTCCTCAATTTTACATTTAGTTATAAAACCGATTTTCTTGCATGTACACATTTAGAAATCCATAACAACTTGCCTTAAATCATAAGCTTCACATATTAAAGTTAACTAGCCCTCAATATCTTACTCAAATTGACATAAAGCCATAACGGCAGTGCATTTGGAAAAAGTCCAAAATTTTACATTTGGGTATAAAACCGATTTTCTTGCATATACACATTTAGAAATCCACAACAAATTGCTTCAAATAATTAGCTTCACATACTAAAGTTAATTAATCCACACCATATTACTCAAGTTGACATAAAACCATAACGGCAGTGCAGTTGGATAAAAATCCATAATTTTGCCTTTAGTTATAAAACCGATTTTCTTGCATGTACACAGTTAGCAATCCATATCAAGTTGCTTTAAATCATTAGCTTGACATATTAAAGTTGATTAACACGCATCAATTTTCTGAAGTTGACGTTAAGCCATAACGGCTGTGCATTTAAAAAAATTCCATAATTTTACATTTGTGTATAAAACCGATTTTCTGTCTTGTACACATTTAGAAATCCATATAGTGTTGCTTCAAATCATTAGTTTCACATAATAAAGTTAATTAAGCCTCATCGTTTTTCTGAAGTTGACGTAAAGCCATAACGGCAGTGCATTTGGAAAAAAGTACATAATTTTACATTTAGGTATAGAACTGACTTTCTAACATGCACGCATTTAGAAATCCATATCAAGTTTCTTCAAATTATTCAATTCACATATTAAAGTTAATTAACTTTCTTCATATTACTAAAGTTGGCATAAAGCCAAAACGGCAGTGCATTTGGAAAATTCCAGAAATTTACATTTAGGTATAAAGTCGATTTTCTTTCATATACACATTTGGAAATCCATATCAAGTTCCTTCAAGTCATTGCTCAACATATTAATGTTAATTAACCCTCATCATCTTACTCAAGTTGACATAAGACCATAACGGCAGGGCATTTGGAAAAAATTCCATAATTTTACATTTAGGTATAAAACCGACTTTCTTGCATGTACACATTTAGAAATTCTAATCAAGTTGCGTTAAATTTTTTAACTCACATAGTATTTAGTAACATTAGTAATTAACTTTCTTCATATTACTAAAGTTGGCATAAAGCCATAACGGCACTGAATTTGGAAAAATTCCACTATTTTACATTTAGGTATTAACCAATCTTCTTGCATGTACACGTTTAGAAATCCATATCAAGTTGCCTAAAATCATTAGCTTCACGTATTAAAGTCAATTAACCTTCTTCATCTGACAGAAGATGGCATGAAACCAAAACGACAGCGTATTTGGAAAAATTCCACAAATTTTCATTTAGGTATAAAACCCATTTTCTTGCATATACACATTTAGAAATCCACAACGAATTGCTTCAAATTATTAGCTTCACATATTAAAGTTAATTAACCCTTATCATCTTACTCAAGTTGACATAAAGCCATAACGGAAGTGCATTTGGAAAAAAAATTCCATAATTTTACATTTAGGTATAAAACCGATTTTCCTGCAAGTACACATTTAGAAATCCATTCCACAATTTTACATTTTGGTATAAACCGATCTTCTTGCATATACACATTTAGAAATCCACAACGAATTGCTTCAAATCATTAGCTTTACATATTAAAGTTAATTAACCTTCTTCATCTTACTGAAGTTGGCATAAAGCCAAAACGACAGTGCATTTGGAAAATTCCACAATTTTACATTTAAGTATAAAACCGGATTTCTTGCATGTATACATTTAGAAACCCATATCAAGTTGCCTTAAATCATTAGCTTCACATAATAAAGTTAATTAACCCTCAACATCTTACTCAAGAGGGTAAAAAGTCATAACGGCAATGCATTTGGAAAAAGCCTTAATTTTACATTTGGGTTTAAAACTGATTTTATTGCATATACACATTTAAAAAAAACCTATGAAGTTGCTTCAAATCATAATCTTCACATATTAAAGTTAATTAACCCTCATTATTTTTCTAAAGTTGACGTTAAGCCATAACGGCTGTGCATTTAAAAAACATTCCATAATTTTACATTTGTGTATAAAACCGATTTTCTGGCATGTACACATTAAGAAATCCATATAGTGTTGCTTTAAATCATTAGTTTCACATATTAAAGTTAATTAACCCTCATAATTTTTCTGAAGGTGACGTAAAGCCATAAAGGCTGTGCATTTGGAAAAAAATTCCATAATTTTACATTTAGGTATAGAACCGAATTAATTACACATTCGAAATCCATATCAAGTTGCCTCAAATCTTAAGCTTCACACATTAAAGTTAATCAACCTTTTTCATCTTACTTAAGTTGGCATAAAGCCAAAACGGCACAGTGCATTTGGAAAAATTTCAGAATCTTCCATTTAGGTATAAAACCGATTATCTAGACATTTAGAAATCCACAACGAATTGCTTCAAATTATTAGCTTCAAATATTAAAGTTAATAAACCCTTATCATATTACTATAGTTGACATAAAGCCATAACGGCAGTGCATTTGGAAAAAATCCACAATTTTACATTTAGATATAAGCCGATTATCTTGCATGTGCACATTAAGAAATTTATATCAAATTACTTCAAATCATTAGCTTAACATATTAAAGTTAATTAACTCTCATCATCTTACTCAAGTTGACATAAAACCATAACGGCAGTGCATTTGGAAAAAATTCCATAATTTTACATTTAGGTATTAACCGATCTTCTTGCATATACACATTTTCAAATCCATATCAAGTTGTTTCAAATCATTAGCATCACATATTAAAGTTAATTAACCTTCTTCATCTTACTGAAGTTGGCATAAAGCCAAAACGACAGTGCATTTGGAAAAATTTCACAAATTTACATTTAGGTATAAAATCGATTTTTTTGCATATACACATTTAGAAATCCACAACGAATTGCCGCAAACCATTATCTTCATATATTAAAGTTAATTAACCTTCTTTATCTTACAGAAGTTGGCATAAAACCAAAACGATAGTGCATTTGGAAAAATTCCACAATTTTACATTTGGGCATAAAACCGATTTTCTTGCATATACACATTTAGGAATCCACAACAAATTGCTTAAAATTATTAGCTTCACATATTAAAGTTAATTAACCTTTTTCAACTTAATCAAGTTGACATAAAGCCATAACGGCAGTGCATTTGGAAAACATTTCCATAATTTTACATTTAGGTATAAATCCGATTTTCTTGCATATACACATTAAAAAATACATATGAAGTTGCTTCAAATCCTAAGCTTCACATATTAAAGTTAATTAACCCTCATTATTTTTCTTAAGTTGACGTTAAGCCATAACGGCTGTGCATTTAAAAAACATTCCATAATTTTACATTTATGTATAAAACCGATTTTCTGGCATGTACACATTTAGAAATCCATATAGTGTTGCTTTAAATCATTAGTTTCACATATTAAAGTTAATTAACCCTCATAATTTTTCTGAAGGTGACGTAAAGCCATAACGGCTGTGCATTTGGAAAAAAAATCCATAATTTTACATTTAGGTTTAGAACCGAATTAATTACACATTAGAAATCCATATCAAGTTGCTTCAAATCTTAAGCTTCACACATTAAAGTTAATCAACCTTTTTCATTTTACTTAAGTTGGCATAAAGCCAACCAATCTTCCATTTCCATTTAGGTATAAAACCGATTATCTAGACATTTAGAAATCCACAAAAAATTGCTTCAAATCACTATCTTCACATATTAAAATTAATAAACCCTTACCATATTACTATAGTTGACATAAAGCCATAACGGCAGTGCATTTGGAAAAATTCCACAATTTTACATTTAGGTATAAGCCGATTATCCTGCATGTGCACATTAAGAAATCTACATATATCAAATTACTTCAAATCATTAGCTTAACATATTAAAGTTAATTAACCCTCATCATCTTACTCAAGTTGACATAAAACCATAACGGCAGTGCATTTGGAAAAAATTCCATAATTTTACATTTAGGTATTAACCGATCTTCTTGCATGTACACATTTTGAAAGTAAGTTGCTTCAAATCATTATCTTCATATATAAAAGTTAATTTACCTTTTTTATCTTACAGAAGTTGGCATAAAACCAAAACGACAGTGCATTTGGAAAAATTCCACAATTTTACATTTAGGCATAACACCGATTTTCTTGCATTTAAACATTTAGAAATACATATAAGTTGCTTCAAATCATTATCTTCATATATTAAAGTTAATTTACCTTCCTTATCTTACAGAAGTTGGCATAAAACCAAAACGACAGTGCATGTGGAAAAATTCCACAATTTTACATTTGGGCATAAAACCGATTTTCTTGCATTTAAACATTTAGAAATACATATAAGTTGCTTCAAATCATTATCTTCATATATTAAAGTTAATTTACCTTCTTTATCTTACAGAAGTTGGCATAAAACCAAAACGACAGTGCATTTGGAAAAATTCCACAATTTTGTATTTAGGTATAAAACCGATTTTCTTGCATTTAAACATTTAGAAATACATATAAGTTGCTTTAAATCATTATCTTCATATATTGAAGTTAATTTACCTTCTTTATCTTACAGAAGTTGGCATAAAACCAAAACGACAGTGCATTTGGATAAATTCCACAATTTTACATTTAGGTATAAAACCGATTTTCTTGCATTTAAACATTTAGAAATACATATAAGTTGCTTCAAATCATTATCTTCATATATTAAAGTTAATTTACCTTCTTTATCTTACAGAAGTTGGCATAAAACCAAAACGACAGTGCATTTGGAAAAATTCCACAATTTTACATTTAGGTATAAAGCCGATTTTCTTGCCTTTAAACATTTAGAAATGATTTGCACTCGGAAAGGTTCATTCCGTCTTATCAGTTTGGATTCCAAAAATCACATTCCACGCAACATGCACTTTTTAAGTTCTCCAATGATGTATTGGTAAATTTAAGGAATAAACTTTGTACTGTAGCAGTATCATTAAATATCGAAAAAGCATTCGATCGTGTTTATCATAGAGGGCTTATTTTTAAGCTTGTTCAGATTGGTTTTGATCATGGTATTATTAAGATTATTTCAAGTTTTTTGTCAGATAGGAAATTTTTTGTGCTTATTAAGGATTGTTCCTCGGATCTTGGAGTTTGCAATTGTGGAGTTCCACAAGGCTCTATTCTAGCTCCCTTGCTTTACAATATTTTTATGTTTGATTTTCCACATAGTCACAATAATTCATTAAGTATTCTGTATGCTGATGATTCTTTAGTCTATGCTCATAACAAATTCCCTACCTTGGCATTGCGAATGGTAGAGAATCATCTAGAAAAAATTTATAATTTCTACAAATATTGGGGGGTTAAGATAAATGAGGCCAAGACTGAAGCCTATCTGCATCAGAAATGCTTCAAGTAAAGGACCTAGAGGGGTTGTAAAGAAGAGTAGAGACCTGATTCTAAATCTTAATGGTCATAATATTCGTTTTCAGAATCAAAAGAAATATCTTGGAAAAACTTTCACCAACTTATTTAAATTCAATTTTCATGCTAACGACATGGTGAAAAAATGTAATAACCGTTTTCATTCCTTATCAATGATAATGAAAAATACAAGTTTAAGCACAAGAACCAAAATTTTGATTTATAAAGTGGCTCTTCGTCCAGTCTTAATGTACGCTTTGCCGATTTGGTTTCATTTTTCGCCTTCTTTGATGAAAAAAATTGAAATATTTGAACGTAAAATTATAAGATTTTGTTTAAACAAAAACTTCATTCACTTTAAAAAGAGATACTCAAATAAATATATCTACTCAAATTCTAAAGTACTCCCTTTTAATAAATATGCAATAAGAGCAATATTAAGGTTTTTCGACCATGTTCGGAATTGTGACAATCCATTGATTGCTGATGGTATCATGTCACAGTCGAGTCATACTTGGGTCAACAGCAGGTATTTATCTCCACTTGGTATTAGTAAAGAAAATATAATAAATGATGTTAATCATCCAGAAGCCTTCTGCTCATACTTTTATGTAAAATCAACACCTGGTTCGCACAGGGGCTAGCTTAAGCATAAGCTTTATTTGCTATTATAGCTTGTAAGATTTCCTTTTTAATTAGTTTTAAGTTTTAAGTTAGTTTTAAGACTGAGTCGTAGCCTTCATAATACATTTGAAAATGTCGGGAGCAAGCATTTATTGTAATTTTTTCTTTTTTTCCTTTAGATTAAGATCTGTTTTCGGAAACGTTTGTTTAAGATAAAATATGTATAGTCATAAGTTATAACTTTCTACTTTTGTAAATAATTTGTATTTTTGTTTCTTTTTGGTCTCAATAAATGAAATTTGAAATTTGATTTAGAAATACATATAAGTTGCTTCAAATCATTAGCTTCACATATTAAAGTTAATTAACCTTCTTCATCTTACTGAAGTTGGCATAAAGCCAAAACGACAGTGCATTTGGTAAAATTTCACAAATTTACATTTAGGTATAAAATCGCTTTTCTTGCATATGCACATTTAGAAATCCACAATGAATTGCTTCAAATCATTAGCTTCACATATTAAAATTATTTAACAAACACCATCTTACTCAAGTTGACATAAAGCCATAACGGCAGTGCAGTTGGAAAAAGTCCGCAATTTTAGATTTAGGTATAAAATCGATTTTCTTGCATATACACATTTAGAAATCCACAATGAATTGCTTTAAATCATTAGCTTCACATATTAAAGTTAATTAACAAACACAATCTTACTCAAATTGACATAAAGGCATAACGGACGCACATCTGGAAAAAGTCCACAATTTTACATTTAGCTATAAAACCGATTTTCTTGCCTTTAAACATTTAGAAATACATATAAGTTGCTTCAAATCATTATCTTCATATATAAAAGTTAATTTACCTTCCTTATCTTACAGAAGTTGGCATAAAACCAAAACGACAGTGCATGTGGAAAAATTCCACAATTTTACATTTAGGCATAAAACCGATTTTCTTGCCTTTATACACTTAGAAATACATATAAGTTGCTTCAAATCATTATCTTCATATATAAAAGTTAATTTACCTTCCTTATCTTACAGAAGTTAGCATAAAACCAAAACGACAGTGCATTTGGAAAAATTCCACAATTTTACATTTAGATATAAAACCGATTTCTTGCCTTTAAACATTTAGAAATACATATAAGTTGCTTCAAATCATTAGCTTCACATATTAAAGTTAATTAACCTTCTTCATCTTACTGAAGTTGGCATAAAGCCAAAACGACAGTGCATTTGGAAAAATTTCACAAATTTACATTTAGGTATAAAATCGATTTTCTTGCATATGCACATTAAGAAATCCCCAATGAATTGCTTCAAATCATTAGCTTCACATATTAAAGTTATTTAACATACACCATCTCACTCAAGTTTACATAAAGCCATAACGGCAGTGCAGTTGGAAAAAGTCCGCAATTTTAAATTTAAGTATAATACCGATTTTATTGCATATACACATTTAAAAATACATATGAAGTTGCTTCAAATCATAATCTTCACATATTAAAGTTAATTAACCCTCATCATTTTTCTGAAGTTACGTTAAGCGATAACGGCTGTGCCTTTATAAAAAAATTCCTTAACTTTACATTTATGTATAAAACCGATTTTCTGGCATGTACACATTTAGAAATCCATATAGTGTTGCTTCACATCATTAGTTTCACATATTAAAGTTAATTAACCTTCTTCATCTTACTGAAGTTGGCGTAAAGCCGAAACGGCTGTGCATTTGGAAAAAAGTCCGCAATTTTAAATTTAGGTATAAAACCGATTTTCTTGCATGTACGCATTTAGAAATCCATATCAAGTTGCTTCAAATTATTAACTTCACATATTAAAGTTGATTAACTTTCTTCATATTAACAAAGTTGGCATAAGGCAAAAACGGCAGTTCATTTGGAAAACTCCCGAATTTTACATTTAGGTATAAACCCGATTTTCTTACATATACACATTTGGAAATCCATATCAAGTTGCTTCAAGTCATTGCTTAACATATTAATGTTAATTAACCCTCATCATCTTACTCAAGTTGACGTAAGACCATAACGGCTGTGCATTTGGAAAAAATTCCATAATTTTACATTTAGGTATTAAACCGATTTTCTTGCACATACACATTTAAAAATCCATACCAAGTTGCTTCAAATCGTTAACTTCATATATTAAAGTTAATTAACTTTCTTCATCTCACCAAAGTTGACTTAAATCTATAACAGTAGAGCATTTGGAAAAATTCCACAATTTTACATTTAGTTATAAGGCCGATCTTTTTGCACGTACACATTTAGAAATCCATTCATGTTGCTTCAAATTATTAGGTTCACATATTAAACTCAATTAACCTTCTTCATCTTACTTAAGTTGGCATAAAGCCAAAACGACAGTGCATTTGGAAAATTCCACAATTTTACATTTAAGTATAAAACCGGATTTCTTGCATGTATACATTTAGAAACCCATATCAAGTTGCCTTAAATCATTAGCTTTACATAATAAAGTTAATTAACCCTCACCATCTTCCTCAAGTGGGTATAAAGTCATAACGGCAATGCATTTGGAAAAAGCCTTAATTTTACATTTGGGCTTAAAACCGATTTTATTGCATATACGCATTAAAAAAAACATATGAAGTTGCTTCAAATCATAAGCTTCACATATTAAAGTTAATTAACCCTCATTATTTTTCTAAAGTTGACGTTAAGCCATAACGGCTGTGCATTTAAAAAACATTCCATAATTTTACATTTATGTATATAACCGATTTTCTGGCATGTACACATTAAGAAATCCATATAGTGTTGCTTTAAATCTGGCTAAATGAGTAGCGACGTCGCATCAGATTTACATAATTTCACCACACCAAATCACATTAACACACACACACGCACATGCACCAAAACACGATGACATTCTACGTTCTAATTAGAACAAAAGGACAAGAGAAAAGCGCTCGCGCACCTTTGTTCGTTACGACGTCGATCGATCAACACCGCTTTTCGCAGCATCCCGGTTCCCTCTCGCTACCCGCATTTATATATATTTAAAGTTTTCAACTTATTTAAAAGTCATTTTTATTAACTTTCATCATTGTATATATACATATATATGTAATATTTAACGTTTTTCAAAAAACTACTGTGCAAGTTATAATCACTGTGGCTCATTTTGTACATATATATAACGTACATACATTTAACCCTTTATACTATTTTTGAAGTGCATTCCATAGAAAATAAAAGTTTATAACGATCGTTGAAATTGGTGCATTTTCTATTAACTAAACGTGTGAGTGGCCTGTAAGGTGAGTAAAGTATACATGTTCCTTCGAGCCGGATAGAAAGGCACTGTGGCTAAATAAAGTCAAGAAAAAAAAAATATAAAGATTTCGAAAAAAAGAATAAGTTTTAACTTGTGACAAAGTGCGGTAATAAAAACCGAAAATTATAAGTGACAAAAATAAAACAAAAAAAAAAAAACATATGTATGTATATGCCAAAAACCGGTTTTGCATAGCAGCAAGTGCAGTGACCAAAAAATAAAATATTGTTCATTCTACATATACACATATAATATATACAAGTATTATATACTGGGGTACAACAAGTTCATATATGTATATATAAAAAAAAAGAGAAAAATATAATAAAAGTGCTGTGAAAAAAGCTAACAAATACGTATATATTTAAAAAATATAAAATTCACAAACATAAATTACTACATCTAGGCCAACACATATAAAGCATAGCAAATATAATAAAAATAGATTATTAATAACTTCTGTGAAAAAAATTAAATTATAAAATAAAGAAACAAAATTTTAGAAAAAAAAATAATAATTCACTGAGTTTACAAAACTTACTAAAGTTATCCAGTGCTGTGACTAGTATTTAATAAAAATTATAATATGAATCGGGCGCGATATAATTAGAAGAAAATTACAACATACATATGTACATATATATGTACATACTCAACAAAGGAGGAAACGGGAGCAAGAGGACACTTAACAAAAGAGGAAATTAGGAAAGGAACCTTAAACACAGGAGGACATAGGAGTAGAACAACACTAAACACAAGAGAAAACTGAAACGCAACCAGAAGATAATATCCCCAAAATTATCTCAAGATATATGTACCTTTTTCTCCCAAAACTCCCTTGAGGCGAGACAAAGTAAGTCGTTTCCATTTTTTATTAACATGTGTAAATATGTATGATATCATACGGTTTTATTAAATGTAAAACCTATATAATCCGTTTGATCGATTTTTAAACGGGAACAAAAAACAGTTAAAAAATATATTATCCGTATATTTTTATAAATACAAAAAGAAATCATTTACTGCCTTCTAAGCTTACCTTTGTGTATACAAACACACCCACTACAACAGAAAACCAACAAATTACATAAATTCAAGTATTTACTTGCAAATCTTTCCAGCAATACCCCTTATGTTTTTTCAAACAGTAAGCAGGATTGCATAAAATAGGTAAGCAAAAGGCATAAAAAGCAAAATTTCCAATGTTAAAGCGAGAATAAATACAAACATACATATTTACGTATGCATATAATCAAATCATACTTTTAAATACATAACTGAAACAAACAATCAATTTAATATTAATATATTGAAGCATATACTTGCTAATCCGCAAGTGCAGAGGCTAATGACCTGCACATTGCACATTTTCTTTTCTCGCTATATTCTGATCACGCAAATATAAGTACATACATACATGTATATATGATGTACATACTGTATACATATATTCGGTATTCTTTTGCCTACGCGGTAATACAAGCCTAATAATAATATATGTACATTAGGGTGATTCAAAAAAAAATTTTTATTTTTTTTTCAATTGGTACTCGAAAAAGTAGGTTCCTAGACACCTCTAAGAAAGCCTCTCCAAATATGAGTTTTTAATTGTAACGGGAAGGTCCTCCGCCTAACGGTTTTCTATTTTTTCTTATTATCAGATAGAAAAATTTATATCTCGCTTCCAACTACTTGAAAAAATATCTTGTTAATTAGGTTTTGTAGGAAATTGAATGCTCTAAAATATAGTCTCTTATGATTTTTTCGTAAACCCAACCGTTTAAAAGATATTAACGGTTGAAATTTGACTATTTTTGGAAAAATTTTTTATTTCTTATTAATTTTATAACTCAATAAAAAAAAATTATTATGAATGATGAAACACATAGTTTTGTAGGAAATTTACTGCTCTATAAAAATGGTCTACTATGATTTTTCGATTATGTTAAGCGTTTACGAGATATTCATCGTCAAACATCAATGCATATTGAGGTGGATCAAAAAAAAAAAATTTTTTTTTCGTTTGATACTCTGAAAAATAGGTTCTTAGACACCTCTAAGAATACCTCTCCAAAAATCTATTCATAATAATTTTTTTTTATTGAGTTATAAAATTAATAAGAAATAAAAAATTTTTCCAAAAATAGTCAAATTTCAACCGTTAATATCTTTTGAACGGTTGGGTTTACGAAAAAATCATAAGAGACCATATTTTAGAGCATTCAATTTCCTACAAAACCTAATTAACAAGATATTTTTTCAAGTGGTTGGAAGCGAGATATAAATTTTTCTATCTGATAATAAGAAAAAATAGAAAACCGTTAGGCGGAGGACCTTCCCGTTACAATTAAAAACTCATATTTGGAGAGGCTTTCTTAGAGGTGTCTAGGAACCTATTTTTGCGAGTACTAATTGAAAAAAAAATAAAATTTTTTTTTTGAATCACCCTAATGTACATACCCTGATTTAGGGGGTATATCCAAAATATAAAAACAATAATAAATCTTAAATTATTAGAAGCTACGATAATAGCTTAATTACAAACAATAAGCGGCGCGGAATTTAAAAAAAAAAAATAAAATAATAATAAATAATAAAATCTTATTAACGACATACATGTATATTAGTACATACTTATATAGTACGTAATCTAAGCCAGTATAGGCAAATGTTATTTAACAATATCTCCTTGCTCTTTGTATTACAAAAACAAGCGGGATTAAATACCAACTAATTTAGCACATCATATGCACGTCAATACGCACATAGCGGGCACATATATGTACAAAGGTTATTGACCTCGTATACCGTCTATACGAGGACTTATATACAAGGGCACACGGATAAATCCGTAATATAAAATATATAAAAATAAATATAGAATCGCAACTTTTTAAATACAATAGTGCGGTTAACAAAACCGATTAACGCGTATTTTAGTAAATTTACGGGAATAACAACTCTTATTTACTTAAAAGAGTTTTCGGTTTTTGGTATTCATCTGTAATATCTCATCAAATTTTAATTTTAAATTCTTAATTATTCTAAATGAGCACAGATTCAAAAGAATCTAAATCAGGCCAGTTTCTTACCATTCCAAAAATGGCTGACGACGATAAACAAAGCACACCTGCAGAAGCTACACGCTCTAAGCACGGTACAAAGCAAAAGAGATCAAAAGATCATATAATATCGAAATTTATCACTGAAAGTGATAGCTTTTTAAGATATTGCACACGTTTTCAAGCTTCCCCTATTACTGACATCACGGAATCAGTTTTAAATATAAAGTTAGAAAGTGTTAACAATCTATGGGCACGCCTTCTGGCAGCGTACGATACAGTACTAGATACTGACGACGCAGAACTCCCAAAAAACACAAAAGCTTCGGCAAATGCTAAGTGTGATAACTGCCGTGATCAGTACGAGTTAACAAAGGGAATGATAATTGAACAAATAAGTTTAGTAAGGCCAAGTAGAGCCACTACTCCCCCTCCCAGAGTAATTACAACACAAAAAGAAGACCTAGATAAAGGCATGTATCTAAAAGTACCAGCTTGTGCGACTGAAGTTTTCAATGGATGTTATGACCAGTGGCCGTCCTTCCGGGACATGTTCACTGCTGTTTATATAAACCATCCTAAACTTTCACAAGCACAAAAGCTATACCATCTCAGGTATAAAACAAAAGGGGAAGCAGGCAGTATCGTCAAGCAATTCGCTTTAAATGACGAAAATTTCAAACTGGCTTGGGAAGCACTTGTCGAAAGGTACGAAAATGAAAGGGTTATGATAGAAAACCCAATAAAAACTTTATTGCATTTGCCAAAAATCCAACAAGAAACTAGCCAGGAATTTCAAAACTTACACTCCACAGTGACAAATTGTCTATCAGTGTTAAAAACACAAAATGTATCCACAGAATCGTGGAACCCTATTATAGCAACCATTTGCGCAGAAACACTGCCTGATGCTGCGTTACTACGATGGGAACAATCACTAGTGAACAGAAAGATAATGCCCACCTGGCAACAGATGAAAATATTCCTCACTGCTCAATACGAGATAGCTGAGCGAATAGACAAAAAAACTATAAAGCCAAAAAGTCATCACAATGACTCAAGTAAAAACTTGTTCAAACCCCAAGCCAGTAATAACATACAATATAATAGACACGTTAATAAAAGTCACACATTCGTGTCAAATCAAAGTAGTCAATAGCAATCATTGTGTGAACTCTGTAAGGGAGGTCATAAATTAAGTTCTTGCGAGAGATTCAAAAAATTATCCGTTTCAGATAAAAACAATCTGGTCCGTCAACACAAACTTTGCATAAACTGTCTGTCGAATTCTCATATGACAAAAGACTGTGAAAGCAAATTCAATTGTGTATACTGTCAACGAAGACATCACTCAATGCTTCATGTTACCAATTTTCAAAATGTGAAGAAAAATCCATTTCAAAAAACCACGGGGTTAGTCGCTACAACTACATCAAGTAATTCCGAAACCTCAAATCCCGAAAAAAGGGAAGAACAACCATGTTGCTCTAAAGCAGCAAAAATTCAAGCGCTTCATTCAGAAAATGAAAGCAAAATTCTTTTACCCACTGCGGTCATCACCATTGAACATAAAGGTGATTTATTCAAACTAAGAGCGTTAATAGATCAAGGCTCTCAAAGATCCTTTATATCATCAAAGGTTCAAAATCGGCTAAAATTGCCAATAAAACATTCCAATTTTCAAATTTCGGGAATAGGCGGAAGAATTATTCAAAATTCTATGAAAATATGTCCAATCACCATAGTTTCTCCAAATGCGGATATACGAATAGATGCACAAGCCATCGTTGTACCGCAACTTACAAATTTGCTTCCAAGCTATGAAGTAAATAAAATACACTGGGAAAAATGCTCACATCTGAAGTTAGCAGATCCCAACTGTCATACCCCATCACAAATCGACATACTATTAGGCAGTGACTTAATACCTCAAATAATTCTTAAAGGTATAGAGAAAATCTCCAATAAATTGTTAGCCCAAAATACAATCTTTGGGTGGATTATAAGTGGCCAAGTCACGGAAAAAATAAATTCCTTCACAACACAAGTGGAAGATTACACAAACGAATACTTAAATAATGAACTTAAAAAATTCTGGGAAGTGGAAGAAGTACCCCAGATTACCAAACTTTCAGAAGAAGACCAGGCATGCGAAGCCTATTACCAGTCCACAACAACAAGAAACGAACATGGTCGTTATGTTGAGCGACTGCCATTCAAATCCACCTTTCCAAAAACTATAGCTCTAGGCCACTCTAGAATCTCAGCAGTCCAGAAATTCCTAAGCATGGAAAAAAGCCAGACGAAGAAAAATGAGCTAAAATCAGCATATGATAATGTGATGGAGGAATATCTTGACCTCAATCATATGGGAGAAACTGTATCATATGAAAAAATATCCAAAGGTAGATATTTATCTTTTTACCTTCCACATCATGGGGTAATAAGACCAGATAAAATCACAACGAAAGTACGAGTGGTGTTCAATGCCTCAAAGTGTACGAGCTCAGGCAAATCACTCAATGATGTATTATACACAGGGCCAACATTACAACGTGATCTCATGTTGCTAATACTAAATTGGCGCATGTTTAAATACGTTTTTAACGGGGATGTTGAGAAAATGTATAGGCAAATTCTGGTGCATGAAGATGACCAAGATTTCCAACGCATAGTCTTCCGCAATTCAATTAATAGTCCAATTAGCGACTACAAACTTAAAACAGTTACCTTTGGCATCAACTGCGCACCCTATTTAGCCATTAGGACATTACATGAAGTTGCAAAAACAAATGCAACAAAATTGCCTTTAGCATCTTCTGTGTTGCAAACTCAAACATATGTGGATGACATTTTATCAGGTAGCCACAGTATACCAATAGCGTGCGAATCATTATCTCAAGTGATCAAAGCACTAAATTCAGCAGGTTTTCCCCTAAAGAAAATAACATCAAATCATCCCGAAATAATAAAAACATAAAAAAGGAAGATTTATTAGATACAAATTTCCTTAAATTTGAAAAAGCTAGTACAACCAAAACTCTAGGTATTCAATGGAATGCGATAACAGATCAATTCTCATATACAATTGAGTCAATATCTGCTATGTCCGCCATTACAAAACGTCAAATTCTTTCCTCGGTGGCAAAACTTTTCGACCCCGCAGGATGGCTTTCGCCAATAATGATTCAAGCTAAAATCCTCATTCAAGAATTGTGGCAAGATGGCACTGAATGGGATGAACAGGTAAAACCTTTACGTTTGGCGAAATGGGTTCAATTTGCTAACAACTTACATACCACATCTGAAATTCGAATCCCTCGATGGGTAAATTTCACCCCTAACATTAACGCAGAATTACATGGTTTCTGTGATGCCTCTGAAAAGGCTTATTGTACAACAGTCTACATACGCACTCAGTATGATAGCAAAATAACTTCACATCTTTTGGTAGCCAAAGCCAAAGTTGCACCTTTGAAGACTCTAAGCCTGCCACGGCTTGAACTAAATGGTGCTCTTCTGTTAGCAAAACTAATTTCAATAGTTCAAACCCATCTAAAATTAAACGATCACAAAATGTATCTCTGGTCAGACTCAGAAATAGTTCTAGCATGGTTGGAAAAACCACCCTATACTTGGAAGACATATGTATCGAATCGCATATCACAAATCTTAGACTTAGTTGGCTCAGCAAAATGGCAACATGTTGCAAGTGCAGATAACCCAGCGGATCTGGGGACAAGAGGTGGCAAACCACTTCTCCTCACCAGTACTACACTCTGGTGGAACGGTCCCACATGGCTAACAGAATCACAAGAATTCTGGCCAAAGTCTCCTGCTCGGAATATCATACCTCCGGAAAGTCGGAAAATAGAAAATTTTCATATCACTCCAGAAGAGGATGATATTCTCAAAAGATTTTCATCATTTCCTCGAGCACTAAGGGTAGTCGCTTATATGCACAAATTCATCCATAAACTTAAACAAAAGGTGAAAAGGATATCAAACGATCCTGCCATACAACTAACATATGCCGATTTGCAACATGCCAAGGTCTGTCTAATTTTGTATACACAAACTCGCTATTTCAGCAAAGAGAAATCAAAGTTGCTTGAAAAGCGACCTCTTGAAAAGGGAAGCTCACTTCTCGTGTTAAACCCATTCCTGGACGATAAGGGATTACTACGGGCAAATGGAAGACTAGCCAACTCCAGCCTTAGTTACAATGAACGACATGCCATCATTATCCCAGAGAAATCCCGTTTTACCTACTTATTTCTAATATATCTCCACCAGCTTACACTGCATATTGAGCATCGCTTGATGCAACAAATGGTCCGACAAGAGTTCTATATACCGCGACTAAAGCCACAAATTAAAAGAACCATTTTCATGTGTAAACAGTGTACTCTGTACATGCACAAAATGCGTACGCAGACGCAGATCAATGCAGCCCTACTACCTGAACGCTGCAACTATGCTTTACCCTTTACCATCACTGGGGTTGATTTTGCTGGACCTTTCCAGATAAAGGCCTCAATGCTAAGGTCTTCCTCATTTAGGAAAGGGTATGTGGCTGTCTTTGTATGTTTTACAACAAAGGCAGTACACCTCGAGCTATGTTCGGATCTGACTACTGCGGCTTTTCTTGCAGCATTTGCCCGCTTTGTCGGACGGCGCGGATTTCCTTTAAAAATTATGAGCGACAATGGAAAAAACTTTTTCGGAGCTCAAAGAGCCACGGAAAAGGAGTTTTAACAATTCATGAAAGAAGTATCCCCCGAAATTGTCAAAAAATATGCACCCCAAGGGATCGATTGGCAATTCATACCCCCATATTCTCCTCACATGGGTGGACTCTGGGAATCAGCAGTAAAGAGCTTTAAGTCCCATTTAAAGAAAACGGCTGGTAACCATAAATTCGATTATGAGGAGTTTACTGCATTACTCACTCTATCGAAGCCGTACTAAACTCCAGACCTATCTCACCACTCTCGCAAGATCCCTCCGACTTCACAGCTTTAACCCCAGGGCATTTTCTCAAAGGAGCACCCATTCTGGCCATACCTGAGCCAGGCGTGGAGTCGCTATCCTTATTAAACAGATGGGAACGAATTAAAATTCTCCGTCATGATTTCAGCCGCCGATGGAAGGAAGACTACGTAAAGGACCTTCACAAGAGATACCGGTGGAAAACTCAAGAAAAGGCACCAAAGCTTGGAGACTGCGTCCTTATACAAGATGATTGTCTCCCTCCTACGGAATGGCGACTCGGCCGCATAAAACAACTTCATTACGGTTCCGACGGTCATGTTCGAGTAGTTGATCTCCGCACTCAAACCGGAACGCTAACCAGACCGCTCGTCAAACTGTGCTTTCTACCAACCGCCGAAGATAAAGAAACGTAAAACCGAAACCGCAATATTAACAAATCAATAAATCGATAAAACATATAAACCGCTTACCAAAACGAAACCTCGAATAACATAAATGACACAAAAGACTTAACATAAATGTCTGATAAAAAATGACATCCTATTCATGCCACATATCGTGGCACAAAAGTCCATATTATTGTAAATTTACCAATATCTTTCTAATATCATCATTTCTCTCACAGAGTAATATGGACGTGGATATGGCATCATCGTCAACGCCAACCATGCGCTCGGCAGTTTCAGCCCCTCGCTCCGAAGCTGCCCCAATAGCAGCACCCCGGACCAACATGGCACCGGCAGCGCCTCGAACAACAACAGGCGCCACCGCGACAAAGCCTCCGCGTCGAAGCACGCCAGGATTACCAGCGGATCTGCAACGAATTCGTTGTCCACTATGCCGCCGTCCGCATCGGCTATCGCACTGCGGTATCTTCAAAGGCATGCCGCCGATGCAACGCCAGCAGGTGGCACAGGCGCACGGGTATTGCCTGAACTGTCTGGCAACTTCCCATGCAACTCAGGAGTGCCCATCAAATAATCGTTGCCAAATCTGTGTGCGGGCTCACCATACGCTGTTGCACCGCACTACCAGACGCGACTCCGGGCGACCACCGGCTCCTCGCACCAGCGGTAACGTCAGGCGTTCTCACAGAACGCCTGTGACGGCTTACCGCCGGCGTGGACACTCTCCAGCAGAATCTCGTTCCTGGCGCCAAAACCGGACAACGTCAACACGGCGCCATCAGCTTAGGCCGCAATCCCGGCGGTCAACAGGCCTCAGCAGCGTTGTAGCTACGCTACAGCAGCTACAGCGGCTTCTAGGCTAAATACTCGCCTAGGGGGGCCGGGATGGCTAAATGAGTAGCGACGTCGCATCAAATTTACATAATTTCACCACACCAAATCACATTAACACACACACACGCACATGCACCAAAACACGATGACATTCTACGTTCTAAGTAGAACAAAAGGACAAGAGAAAGGCGCTCGCGCATCTTTGTTCGTTACGACGTCGATCGATCAACACTGCTTTTCGCAGCATCGCAGCATCCCGGTTCCCTCTCGCTACCCGCATTTATATATATTTAAAGTTTTCAACTTATTTAAAAGTCATTTTTATTAACTTTCATCATTGTATATATACATATATATGTAATATTTAACGTTTTTCAAAAAACTA